>NC_090622.1:2616677-2637521 GCF_004359215.1 Bremia lactucae | reverse complement strand
ACATCTTTCCGCGGGATTGGCGTTTGCGCCGGTATGGTCGCCGTGTTCAGCTTATTATAAGCATGAACCACGCGCCATCCACCTGTGGCTTTACGCACACAAAAGGTCGGGCTGCAGTGAGGCGATTTGCTCTCACGCACATGTCCCGCCTTGGCTCGTTTGTCGAAGAACTCATCGATATAATCGACTTGTTCTTTCGGCAACGGCCATTGCCTGGTCACACAATACTTGGTGCCAGGTTCGAGGTCTATCTCGTGCCCGATGCCCCTATCTGCTGGTAGGCGGCTCGGCACTTCTTCTGGGAACACATCACGATGTTTCCACAGAACCTCAAAGAACGGACTGTCTCTCAAGGCATCCCAGCCTTGAGCAGCGTACCGCTTCTTTTTGTCCGTTTCTAGGACGCTCTCGTCCATTGTGAACGACGAGCAACAGTACACCAAGTTCTCCTCTGGAACTGGTGTGACTATTTCGTGGATCTTTCCTTCCTTTAATTCGGCAAGGAACAGATCCCACGACATCTCCGAGAGATTTACTGTCTCCTCGGCAGATTTAAAGACTTGCCGGAGCACCTCAACTGAGGATGCCTCCGCAATTTTGTCTTTAACGGCCTCGAACACCTCGTTCGAAGGCTCGTCCTCTTTAATAGAGACTGATCCAAGGTCACTTGTTTAGACGTGCCTTTGATCGTCCTAATCTGTCGGTACTCATTCTTTGAGTCACCACGACCTTTTTCTGGGAAGCGGGTGTCGTTGCACTCCTGGCTAACGCACCCCTTTCAATTGCACCAGTCTCAAGGCACTATGCCGGTTTATGCGACGCATGACCTCCTGTCAGCTCGCTGTCTACTGCCACAGGCTCTCGGCTCTGTGCAGGAATTCGGACGCATGACTACCTGTCATCGTCTTTTTCACTACCCCAGCCTCCACGAGCGGGGTGGGAATTGGTGACGTTGACATCCCGTCAACGCACCCTCCACTGTGTTCGACACGACATCAGTTGCATACGCCTCTTGCAGGAGCAGATCCTTTCCGGTATCCTGCGTAGAGTTCGCAACTGTGCGTGTACGCCAGTCCATAATTGGTGTTTTGCCAACCATGGTTTAGCCTAGGATGAGGTCATACGGACTCTCCATACCTAGCACTGTTTACTTTTCGTTACAAGAAAAGTTACAAAAACTGAAGGCGAGTTCTACCTGAACTCCCGCAGACTTAACGAGAGCGCCGTTGGCTAAACGAACGGTCGCCTCTTCTCGCTTGCCATCCTGGCAAAGCGATTCAAACACCTCCGGTCACTTTCTTAGAGCCGCGAGTTTTACAAAATTTGTGATGCAACCGAATCCACTGCGGGTCGTGGCAAGGATTTTAAATTCTACCAAGTGTAGGCGGGCACGTCTTACTACTAAAGCACACACCCTAGCACAGCGAGGAAGCGGTTTAACCGACTTTTCTCACGTGCAGTGAGATTGTTGTAGTGGGCGCCTTAGCAACCTCACGTAACCTCTAAGTACTATGATATACGTGTCGTCACGAGAGCGGTAAATCCGGCTCCTCGTGCGCACTCATCAAGACAGAAGTAGTTTTAAGACTAATTTATATTAATCGTACTAAATATAATTAACTAATTTTAAAACATCCTAAAATGTCATCTCTGTAGATAAACACTATGTTTTGCGAGCATATCTTTATAGATATCTCGCGTAACGGATGACGTTACTCGTACCCAAGTGGTAGGTAAGATTACATCACTCAAGTTATTGACCATCCCATGAAGTACACAAAGTGTACTTAACGGGGATTGTGTTATATAAGGGCAACTTTATCCCGTTACAATATTTTTAGTTTGTAACGGGCTAAAGTAGCTAATGTTACACACCCGTCAAGCTCACTCAAGATGTCAATAACTTCATGTGAAGTAATTTGACCTGCCGCTAGGTCATGCGAGAAAAATAAATGCGTTGGTGCAGTGTATGTTATCAGCTTAATTTGCAATACTTCTACGAGCTTCCGCTTACAATGTCGTGAGCTCATTTCGTACAGATCTTCGGTTGTAAGAAATTGTAACGGTGTGTATCGTTACATGAAATTAACACTTAAGGTTCTTAATTAATATATTATCTAAAAGGTAGATAATTTTGGAGAATATTACCTAATATAGTAATGCTCGGAAGTCTTATCCATAAATAGGCATAAGCCAATATATCTATTTATCCTGCAGACTAATCAGCTGTAAACATAAACAAAGAAAGAGGTAAGATTTTAATTGCATGTTTGGTATCAGATTTTAATTAAGTTAGCATTAACAGATAGAAAGAAGAAGAAACTTAATTATATTAATACAGTTTTCATTTAACCCTCTTTAAGGTAGTTGTCTTAGAGAGTAGTCTTCCTCTGCACGTACGAGTGTACGTGAAGTGACGTGAGGCACCACTCGCAACTGAAGCAGTGCGAAGTGGGCTTGTACTGAAGCAGTACAAGTCGTAGTGCCCCGTTACACCTGGTAGCACTTTGTAGTTCGTCCAAGGACCACACTTCCTTCATCTAACATGGACATGTCAGATGGTAGTGGGAATACGCATCACGTTTTGTGATAGCAACTCCTTTCTAAGTGACATAGAAAGGAGTGCGGTCGAACGAATGAGTTCGACCGTAGGTAGCGATGCCATCTTGGCCATGCTGTCCGGTTTGGACAGAGATGCCCTCCATTCAGCCATCGCCAAGTTCATACAACATGAACTTGACGAGGTGAAGTAGAAGGTAGCCTTGCTGAATCAGCAAGGCTCTCAACAGGCAGAACTGTTGAGGTTACATCAGGTACAGACCCCTATGCCTGGGATGACGCATACGCGTCGTCCCGAAACTCTAAAGATTAACATCTGTAAGTATAGGTGAGTCGAAGAAGACTCCCACTTAAGATGGTTTGTCGAGTTGTACGATCCCATAAGGGCACGTCACATCATCGACAAGCAAATGCAAGTCGCATTCGTCCAATCAAATTTGGCAGGTCGTGCCAAATCTTGGGCATTGGGCCTTAAATTGCGCGAACCATATGTCTTTAGGTCGCTAGAGGCTTTTAAAGCCGGACTCAAACAGACGTTTGAACCGCCTAGGGCTTAGTTCACAGCTCGTTCAGAGCTTCTAACACTGAAGCAAGGCAAGCGTGATGTTCACGCATATGCCCAGCACATACGACATTTAGCGAGTTGTATTACAAATAACCAAGTCCATGAACACACGTTGAATACGGTGTTCATGCAAGGTCTTACGGATGGTCCCGTAAAGACCCATCTTTTCCGCTTGGTGCTGGATACGCTTGAAGAAGCAATATCCGTTGCGGAACAGTTGGACTTAAGCTTGAGACAGGCTCAAGCTAGTTCTTCATCCTATCGTCCTCAGGGACGACACGAGCTAGGAGGTCCAGAATCTATGGACCTCTCTTACGTCGAAAGCGAGAGACCTCGCTTTTCGAACAACAAGCGATTGGAGACATGCAATTGCTGTCAGAAGTAAGGACACTACGCTCATGAGTGTCGTGCCCCACGTCCAGTGCCGAAAGGTACTGAACGTAATTTTTGACCGAATGCCAAAAAGGCAACGGCCCCGGGTCCGACGTTGTTGCGAAATCGCAACAGCGAGGCGGACCGCAAAAAAACGGTCGGGATCAGTAAGGCGCAACGCCCTACTGATCCAGCAAACTCAAGAGAATTTGCAAATCTCTTGACTAAACTTGCTCCAGACACACAATCATTATGTGTCTCTGCACCTGGTGATGAGGTATCTCTCATCACCTTGAAGTTAATAGTGACAATTATTCTGTCACTAAGAGCCCTAGTGGACTGCGGTGCGCTAAATGACTTTATTCGTCGCCAGTCACTAGAGGGTCTTAGGCTCGAATATGTTGAGCGCGACATCCCTCCAACGAGAGTGACGGTGCGTCTAGCGACAGACGCATCGATAACAGTAATGAAACGCGAAGTGAAATTTCACTACACGTTAAAAGAATTACAGTACGACGATGATTTCATCGTACTGGATTTGGATGACAAATTTGATGTCATCCTAAATTACCATGGCTCAGAAAGTACAGGCCATGTTTAAATTGGCAGCATCAAGCCGTGACGATGCCTGTCTCTTGTTCCTGAGATGGCCAAATGATGAACATCTTGGAGCGTCCACAAGCTTGTGAATGTCCTACGAGTGAGTGCGGTGGCCTCACCTGTGGTTCAGGCGTTTACCTGACTCCACACGACCTCAGTGTAAATACCCAACTCACTGTGGAGTTAGATCCTGACGGATGTGCACAAGCACATGCAGCGTTGAAGGTCCTCCATTGTGATGTGGTCATAGTTACCGACGGCTACAGGCGGCGTCGAAGGTCCACAATTGTGACGCGGATATAGTTACCGACGGCTGTGCACAGCACAGGCAGCGTCAAAGTTCGATCACTCAAATAAGTTGAGTTGTACAAAACAAGGATATTTGCTTGAAAAGCAACATCCAAGAAAGTTTAAAACGCCTTCCTATAAGAGGCAGTGCAAAAGTCCTAGGTCGACTGGGGAGTCGATCGTTGAGGATCTCGCTGTGGTAACCAACCACAGCTAGAGGCAGTTGAGGAGGATACTCCCCAAATAAATTCTTGTCCCCGAAACCTGTGGTCAAAGGTTCACAGGTACCTTTGGAAATAAATTCCAGAGAGGAAACTGAGACAATAAGTGTCTTAATAAACAATGATTCAAGTGTAGACGCTTAAACACTTGATCTAATAGCAGTTCTAAAGTCAATTTCGGAGATAACTCAGTTGTCAACGAAAAAATTGAAACGGTTCTTGCGTAATCTGCGTAGTGAAAAAGTCAAGCAGATCTGCGTACTTGTCACAGTTGATAACTACGTGGCCGACATTCGGTCGGCGATAGTATTTACTGAGAACGAACTGTTTCTTAGCAGCTCATCGATGGACGAAAGTAACCTCGATGAGAAGACTCGGAGGAACGTTTATCTACCAATCTTATGAGTATTTGAAGACAAAATCCGTTGTATAAGGGTCTGATCGAATTAAAGGAGTGCGAGTTATGTGTGTTGCATAAGGATAAGGGTACTCGACACGAATTCGACCTTATTTTGAGTTCGAAATCCTGTGTCATGAAGCAGTGATCATTGCCTCGTGAACAAAAATTAGCAATCGACAATGTTCTTGCCGACCGCATAGCAGCGGCTCATCCGAGGGAGTCAACCTGCCCACAATAGCTCTACGACCTTATGTGTACGTAATGTAACAGGAGGATGACGGATTGTGAATGCATTTAATAAATTGAACGCTGCAACGGTACCGGCTCAAACGCCGATACCACGAAAAGACGTAATCATTGATGGTATGTCGAAGAGTACTATCGTTTCGCCAATGGATCTGATGGATGGATTCTATCCGATCCTTATGCGTGAACAATATATCCCGTTCATAGCAGTAAGCACCCCAAGCGGAATGGCTACTTATGCCACAGGGGCTTTGTAATTCCCCTGCGACATTGAACAGATGTGTAACCGATCTGTTGAGATCGGTGCGGGATTTCGCAAAAAGTTATTTGTACGATGCATTCGTCCATAGCCGGGCCATGGACGGATAGACGGACGTGCAAGCTCATAAAACTCACGTTCGTCAGGTTCTTACATTTATGCGCACGCACGAGTTGTATGCAAATCTCAAGAAGTGAATATTCGCTGCAAGCGAAATACCACTTCTTGGGTGCAATGTGGAAAAACATGGTACACGCCCGGATCCGGAAAAGATTAAGGCGATCACCGATTGGCCTGAGCCAGTCGATGAAAAGGGACTTCAAAAGTTCCTCGGCTTAGCGTTGTACCTGCACAAGTACTCAAGCAATTACGCCGAAACGACAGTACATCTTTCTTGAAGGAAAAAATAGTGGTCACGGAACGTTGATCGCCAGACTTCCTTTAAGGGTATTAAGCAAAGAGTGATGCAATTGCCAATCCTGGCGATTGCGGACCAAGACCGACCATTTCATGTGGTCTGTGACGCCAGTGATTTTGCAATCGGCTGTGTGTTAATGCAATATGACACAGACGGCGCAGAGCGCGTCGTTCGCGTCAGCTTCAACCAGCTGAACGCAACTAACCAGTGCATGACAAAGAATTCCTTGCCATGTTATACGCACTAGCTAGGTTTAGGGTCTATCGCTTGGGAGGTAGACCGCTCATTGCGTATACGGACCATGCGTCTTTACGCTCGGCCGTAAACGGTCCAAACCGCTCTCAAAGAATGGCGAGAGGGTTGTCTTTCTTCACGGACTATAACTTCCCCGTGAAAATAAACAGGATGACTTAACGTCGTCGCTGATGCTCTTTCGCGCCAACCCGACTTTGAGCCGGGGTGCGCAAGCGGACAGTGAGCATACGGCCACTGTTGCAACAATAAGTGTTTCGTCGTCAACATTATTTTCCGACATTAGAAAAGCTTTTCAAGAAGATAAGGCTCTTAAAGGGTTGATGGATTGCCTTAGAAATCCATCCCAACAATCCTTAAAAGGATTTTAAATAGTTTCTCAACAGATCAAAAGACAACTCGCAATGGGTTACTGTATTACACAGCCATTACTGGCGACACACCTCGTGTCGTCATCCCAACCCGTAATGATTTGCGTTTACGCATCATGTATGAGTGTCACGATACACCAATTAGTGGTCATCGTGGACATGAGAAGACCTATCTCACGATAAGTTGCGAGTATTACAAGCCGCGCCAGTATGATTTCATCCGCAAGTAGATGCGGAGTTTATTTACCAATGAAGCCCAGTGCTTCATCCCGTGATCCATTACAACTTCTGCCTGTTCCCGCAGTGTTGCAGTCTTAATCCATGGACCTCGTCTTCGGATTTCCTGACGACGAACATAAGAACAATGGTGTTCTTGCTTTTGTTGATCGTTTTAGCAAAATGGTACATCTTGCTGAAGTACCGGAGTCGATCACAGCCAAAGGCTGTGCACGTGTCTTTGTTGACACGATATTTTGACTCTATGGGTGACCCCGCGAACTGGTCTCAGATCGAGAGCCTAGAACCACGGCGGAATTGGCAAACTGTGTTTAAATCAATTGGAACACTGTTGAAATGTTAACTTTTGATCATCCTTAAGAAGATGGTCAGACGGAGTGGGCAAACCGTATTCTCGAAGAGATTTCTCGCGGATACGTCTATTCTTTTAAGAGTTGGAACGAGCTCTTGCCGATAATAGAATTTACCATCAACGATTCAGTGCATGCTTCTTCAAGCATACCCCATTTTTGGTAAATGTCTTACGCCACCCACCTTGTTTGGAGGGAATTCTATTTACGTGGGAAAGAACTCACTCGAGTAAGGACATTTTAGCTCTTGCCGTCACGCATTAGCGGTAAGGTCAATGCGAGGATACGAATGTTGATTTAATCAACATTGAAGTTGACAAACTCAGTAATACAATAATGATATTACAGACTTTGACAACGATGCTAAAAGACTCAGCACCGAAAACAATAATATTAATGAGAACGATAATACCCTCAATAATGAGGAGATTAATATCTCCGCAGTGCGAGCCGGTCGCACTGAAACAGAAATAAAACCCAGTCAGCAGGTGATTTCCTGTTGGATAGAAAAGCAGTGGCCCGTTTTGTACAGGATTCCATTGCTGATGCGGTAGACCGATAGAAATAGAACTCTCACAAAAATGGAAGAGCAAAAATACTTTCATTTAATGTTAATGACCTAGTGGTACTGTCTACTGTAAACCTAAAAAACATGTAGTGACGAATGTAGGCAGTAATAAATTACTACCCAGGTCTATCGGCCCGTTTCGTGTACTACATCGCCAAGGCAATGTGTACACGATCGAGCTGCCTCTTAGTATGCGTACGCATCCTACGTCTTATGTTCAGCGTCTCCGCCGTACCATCAGTACGAGACTTCTTCCGGTTCCGGATTTCACCGGAACAGTCTAGGGCATTCACCAAAGCTTCATGGTTCCGAGCCAAAGCCGTATCTTCTCGGTACCGACTCTGATTGTCTTGAATCAGACGATCCACTCATTTTTTCTCCAAGGGAATGATCTTCTGACGAGCTGTCACCATCTCGTTTTGAAGGAACTGATGTGTCCTCTCGTTCGCCAGTTGATCCGTCGCAACCTGCACACAATTTTAATCTACCAACTGGTCACGAGAAACATTATTAGCCATCACCGCTAACTCGCGGCGACGGGATCGCTCGTGATCAGAATCCTTTCTCAAAAAATAAAGGGCGTGATCCGAATCATGATGTTGATTCGGGTTCGTCAAACGAGGCGAACCCGACCCCCCCCCTCCACATCCATTGACGGATTCGAGTGGTGAGAAGCATTTTCTTGTTGAAAGCTTTTCGAACCACCCAGAGGTAAATAGAGTTCGAACGAGATATCTCGTTCGTTGGCGAGGGTATCCACCCTCACATGATAGCTAGGAGCCTCGTTCCCAATTGATGTTGGACGTTCCAGGTTTCGTCTTGCAGTACGAACAGCCCCATCCTCCTTGACAGAAGGTCCATCGGAGAACGAGCGCTTTCCGCGCTCGTAATAGGATTGGAGGTTCTCAATCCCTTCACGCATCTCGTAAGAGATGAGCGTTCTCCAATGAAGATCTTTAAGAAATATGCTTTCTTTTGGGGCATGACCTGCACCCTTAAAACAGCAGGAGCATGGGTCCCCCCACGAGAGGCAAGGAATCCCTGTCTCCTAAGACAAACAGTACAGCTTATATCATGCACCGACTACGGTCTGTTTCTCGAACCGCTCACGGAAAGCATTTAGCTTGTCAAGCCAGACCTCACGGCCTATTTTTGTACATGCTGTATAAAAGCTGTCGAAGTTTAGCGCAAAGGTTTGACATCCTTTGTCAGCTTAGAGGAGTACCACCGATGCCGGAAAAGGCATCGGTGAGGAATTTCGTCTCATCCTCACCGGGCATGTGAAACCTGGATGAGTTGAATAGCGGAATATGACATCGATCGTTGTTCATACAGACCAACGAATGAGGTTTCTCCTAGAGGGCAACCAAGGCCGATTTTCAGGAGCGAACCGCAACGTATTGCGATCCCTCTCGTGTTGGCTCATGTTAACGTCAACGTTAACTTAGCCCTTGGAGCGATCTCTAGAATCACTCCCTTCCTGGTGATGCAAACTATCACCACCAGCAGCACTCTTCCCCTCGCGACCACTTAATTTTCTGGGTGACGCATGCTAACGTTACCAGAGTGGTCATCGCTCACGGAGTCATCGGATGATGACTCCTCACCAAAGAGGTTCGACGAGTCGAATAACCTCGTCATCACCCCTCTAGTTGTCACGTTAGAACCTGAAGGCTTAACGGACTCGGCCCCGGGTGATCCAGCGGCCTTTACAGTAGACACTGAGTCCGGCGATGCCGGTGACTTGGTCCACTCACCTACAGTCGGTGTAGCAGATGACTTGTCATCGTCACCTCCAATGGGAGTAGGTGACGTATTCCCCGCAGTAGACGTATTAGCGTCCATTGATAAATTTCATTACCAACAGCTGCACTGTACCGTGCAGCTGTCAGCTTTGCGGCCTCACGGGCCACGCGCACAGACTTATTAGTCGCCATGTTGATTTCGGTCAAAATCAATTTATGAAAATAAAATCGGAATTATTGTTAAAATCAACATACAAAAATTAAAGGGAAAGACATAATAGTATATCGTTTCACCCTACATCAGTCACTATGGTGACTGTTGGTTAAGTGGTGGTGAGTGTAACGGGGTCCCGTTACACAAGTATTATATCCTATAGGAGGAATAGGAAATAATATTTCCTATGAGAGGAAATAAATGAAGAAGTTTAAAATTATTATCTTTATTAATTTTGACTTCAATAGTTCCATTAATACCAAATTTGGTAATATTGATGCAATTAGACATTAGTTCTATTGATTGGTTGATTTAAGTTTAAATCAACCCCGCCAATCGGTTTAAGACACGATTGTGCGGTGCGCAAGAAGGTGCCATACCTTGTTACTTATTAATATAATAGGTTCAGTAGTAAGTAGAAGATCGTTTCGTAGGAATGTGAATAGATTAATACAGTCTTACCTTTTCTCTATTCTAAGGCCTTAGTCTAGACCTTTACTCTGAAGACCCTTAGCTTCTTAAGAAATCGTCCTCGGTACCTTTGTGTACGTGAAGCTTCGAGGCACCTATCCTACACTGTAATCAGTGTATGATTAACTAGTACTGGTCAGCACTAGTGAAATGTGCCTTGTTACACAAAAAAACCTTGGGAAAACGAGCGCTTCGTGAGCTCGTAAAAGAATTGTAAGCTATCAATCCCTTCGCGCTTCTCAGAAGAGATGCACGTCCTCCAGTGAGAGTCTCTAAGGGAGTACGCAATTCTAGGGGCATGGGCTTCACCCTAAAGCAGCAGGAGACGCGGGAAGTGCGACGTCTTTAGACGTGCTACATGTGAGTGCTTACTTACTCGCTTTCCTACCGAGCTTAAATATAGCCATGACGGAGGCTATGGACGTTTTCGTTTATTTAATCCAGAAAAGGAGATTTCCTTCCTCTTTGCCCTCATATGTGTTAACACTGACAGCAAGAGGGCGAGCCTTAGGCTCCGGATCAGGTACAGGATTGTACCGAGTTCCGCTAAGTGATCCTTTGCTGCCCGATAAGAGAGGATTCATATTAAGTCTTTAGGCCTTGCATCAAGAACATCTGGGCCTGGGAAAGGTTGTGATCTATGTGATCGAGCCCATACAAAGTTCTGAGCTTCTTATATGCTACTCGTTTCGCTTTGAAAGTTTGGGGAAGATATCCATGCCAGAAGAGGCTAAATTTAATTAATTATCAAGTGTAAATTGCCTGCGAGTGCTTCCAGGTGTAGCGAAGCTACTTCGCTCCTCTATACTTAAAGAGTCGCTTAGTTCTATAGTCTTAAGAAGTTTAACAACTTCGTAAGTCGTACAAGCTCGTATAACTTAATGAATCCTAGTTCAAGGGACCAATGGTTCGTAGACCTGAGCGATATCTATGCTTGCGAGTGTGTACATGCGGCTTTGTACTATCACAGATCATTGGCAAGCCTTAGTAACGCATTTGACGGTTTTAGATCAAACGGGGAACTGAACTATATTTAATATTACGACCTTACTCTAATTTCATTTAAATATAATTTTGGCCTCCAGATCTTTATCTGAGCAATTTTGTCATAAAACGGTGGGTTAAGACGAGAGAGATCAGATATTAATCTCCAAGATGTTCCATTCCTCGGACTATATTGATGAGGAGTCATCTTGTAATGACTCCGATCTAAAGAGCCCCCGTACCGGGAATGCTAAAATGTACCACCAGGAACGAAGGATTGTAAAGATCACTTCAACAGAATGTTAGTCTGCAACTTAGCATTAACCAAAGGAACGGAGACCGCAATTCGTTGCGGTTCGCTCCCGAAAAGAGTCTTGGTTGCCTGCAAAGGGCAACTTGGTTCGTTGGTCTGCTATGACCAACGAACGGTATATGACCAACGAGCGGTATAAGATCCCGTCGTCACTCATCCAGACTTCACAGTTTGGTGACAACAAAAACGAATTCTTCATCGATGCGTTTTTGGCATCGATGTTACACTTGGACGCGTGCTAAGGATGCAACTCCTTTTAGTTTTACGCTTCGGGAGCATTCATACAGAATGTGCAAATCGTAGGCTGCGAGACCTAGTTTGACAAACTGGTTATGGCATGTGACAGGATTGAAAACAGGTACTTAGTTGGTGCACCCTATAAGTTGCACCGCTCGTCCAAGTAGGCAGGTTTACCTTGCCTCTCGTGGGGTGTGATTTGCCAAAACATCATCTGACTAGCATGTTTGTCCCATCTAATCAGATTTCTCGCACACGATCACGATATTTAGCGGCTCGTCAGGGTAGACCGATCCTAGGAGACTACGCCCAGGAGTTAAGAGCTCTTTTTGCCGCTATACATCAAGGCCGAGGGCAAGAAGTGGTTAAATTATTCGTTCATAATGGAAGACCTTAATGCGGGGGTTGCCCAAACGGAATTGTACCAATCTCATCCCGTTACTTTAGAAGCGGCAATTGCCATGGGGTTACGCGCTGAGTTCGACTTTAAGTCCTCTCGCGTTGGTACGCAGAAATATTGGAAAGCCCGTCGAGCGCATCAGATTTGTCTATTAGTAAGGAGAAGAAAAGCTGTGGAATAGCATTCAAACATCGTAGATGTTATATGCGAGAAAGCACTAAGCACTTGCGCCCGGCTTGTCCGTTGCGCAATTCGCGCAAAGCTCGAAGCATCAATCCCACCTTATACCAGAAAGCTGTACGGTGCGGGAAACGCCGAGTGGGGCCGGGCGGTCTACTGGGGAAGAACTAGGGTCGGTAAACCATTAGGAGGAGAGGATAAACAGGGCTTAGTTACAAAGACCTCTGTGCTTAATGGTATGGGACGTGAATGCAAGCCCGGCTTGTTTGTCACTAAGTCAACTTTAAGGCTTTGACAAGACATGGTGAATTTTCGGGTATCCTCTCCACTGGACGAGGATTTGATGCTTCTTCCTCACGGAGCGGTGGGCAAGCAAACTTTTAGCAAGGAAGCGTTGATTCCCATCCGCATCCAATCAGTGCAGGCGGCGCTCGATAGGAGTGGCGATTTTGCCCACATAATCGCTGCTGCCTTTCCCGCGATCGTTCAGTTGCAGGCATTAAGCGCTGCTGAACGACGCATTGGGGATTTCGAGGGTCAAGTCTTGCTACTGACCTCGGCTTCATGATGCTCGCGCGAAAAATCGTCAGGGTTACGAACGCTTGAAACTTCGGCTGGACATCTTTAAGAAGTTAATGCTGAGGAACCGTATTACGCGCGTGGTATCTCTCGCTCTCCGAGTCCGTTACGTTCTCATGGGAAGAGAAGGTCGGAGGCAAGTCTTTCGCCTTCCTCATTTCCCCCATCTGTTTAATACTGAACCCATGGTCGGTGTCACCAACAGTCTCCTTAGACTGATGGGAATATGTGACCTCATCTGGGTCCACATACCGTTTGAGACGACCCACGTAAAAGACGGGGTGCATCTTCATATATGGCGGGAGGGTGAGCCTATAATTTAGGTCTTTGACCTTCTCGACCACAGTAAATGGCCCAATGTAACGTAGCAATAATTTTAAGTACCCCCAGGTAGTACAAAAATTGCGATTTTAGGTAGAGTAACAGTACTTAACAGTACTTTATGTCGAACACTTAAGCATTCATTATTTTTGCGACCATTTCAGTCAGCATTCTTTTGTTTATCTTGTGCGCTTGCCGTTGCGCCACGGTCACGGACTTTTCGTGGGATGGCTAATCGCTCATCCACAAAGTGTTAAGCCTCGCTCAGGCTTTTAGCATTCAACTCGCCTATGACATCGCCGGAATCGTTCGTAGGACGTAGTTGTAAGCAACGAAACATCGCTATTGTGTGAGAGCACATGCATTCCTTGCCGTGACTACATACTGACCACTGCCAACCCGGCAGGGTCACTAAGGCAAGTTTCGTCGTTGAGATGATACCCTCGCGGGTCATCGTCATATTGACGAAGCTATGTCCCTCTTTCGCACCGAGCGTAGTGAGGGGCCCTCCCCCACTAAAACTCGGGCGCGCACAAACGAGACTGGCATCCGAGGATGGAGCAGTCCGTTTATAGAAAACGATGTCTCACCGTACTGGCGTGGACACTGTTATTTTTAGCGAGCTCCACAAAGTACAATTGCTTGCTCTAATCTTTGGGAGTTGCTATAGTGCGTAAGACATCCGCCACGATCCGATTGGCACGTTCTGTTTGGCCATCGGTCTGGGGATGATCTGCGGTCGACATGTGGAGCTTGCTACCTAGCAGCTCGAACACATGACGCCAAAACCCAGACGTAAAACGTGGACCCCGGTCCGATACTATGGACTCGGGCATCCCGTGTAGTCGGTAAACATGATCCAGGAACAAGAGAGCTGCCTCCTTGCCTGTGATCGATGTCTTACATGGTGCTAAATGCACCATCTTGCTCAGTCTGTCTACAAAGACGACTAGCCCTGTCCGACCCTTATGATCAGGCGGCATGCTAAACATGAAGTCCAGACTTACCGACATCCAACAATTCGTTGGAATCGGTAGCGGCTTTAATGGCGCACTGCTGGACGGTGCAGGCTTTACGTGCTGACACTGTTCGCAGAAGCTAATATAGTTGGCCACCTGTGGCCACCAAAATTCCTCTGACACGTTTAGAAATGTCTTTACACGGCCCAGATGACCACTCGGTGGTGCATCATGGAGCTCATGGAGGATCATCAGCTTGAGATCTGTGTCGTAAGGCACATTTATTCTCAAGGTGACAGCTGATACCATAACAGGCGATCGCTGAGGCTAAAGCAATTTAGCTTAGCCTTCAGGTAAGACGGAAGGGGTACCTTTCGTCCACCGAAGTGAATAAACAGCAGGCGACAATGTTCGTCAGGACTATAGCTCTCTTGTATGTCAGAGGCTAACGAGCTCGTTACGTGGTAGGCCTTAATGGCTGCCAATATTGATGGCTCAGATTGTCCTTTAGCACTAGACACACTTTTCTGGTGTCTTACCTCGAAATCTGATCTGGGCGACAACGCGTCAGCCAAGACATTCGACTTACTGGGCTTGTATTCAACTTTAAAATTAAATTCAGAGAAGAATGTAAGCCATCTTGCCAGTTTTAGCGAGAGGTGCGGTGAGTTATTGCGGTCCGCAATGATGCGTGATCCGTATAAACTACAAATGGTTCGGTGCGCAATAGGTGCACTCGAAACTTAACAAGAGCATACTATATTGCAAGTAACTCCGTGTCATTCACAGAGTTATTCAGTCCCGCGGCTTTTAAAAGCCGGGACTGATAAGAAATGACACGGTCAACGCCGCCGTCATCCTTTTGCAAGAGCGCGCTGCCAATTGCAAAATTGCTTGCATCGCAGACGACGCTAAAGAACTTATCCGCGTCTGGCAATGCCATGACCGGTGCCTCTACAAGAGATTGCTTCATTGATGTGAAAGCATCTTCTTGTTCTTTTAACCAAACTCATTCTGCGTCCTTTAAGGAGATCTGACAAGGGCTTTAGTCCGCTCTGCACAATTCTTGCTATACTTATGCAACTAATTAGCAAGCCCTAGGAATTGGCGCAAATCCTTCACATGTCGTGGGATTGGCCATTCTTTTACCGATTTTACCTTGTCTGTGTATGCTCGTACACCATGTGTACCCAAGATGCAGCCCAGCATAGGTATCTCGGGGACACCAACGACGCACTTTTGCAAGTGACGTACAATTGGGTGTTACCCAAAATCTGCAGCACAGCATCTAAATGACGGTTGTGTCACTCTAACTCACTCAGCCCGTCTTCTACCCTACTATGAACAAATACATCGTCATAGTAATGGGGCGCGTAGAGACCGTGCTGATGCAGCACGAGCCAACTCTCGGTTGAATGTCGCTGGTGCGTTCTTTCAAACATGGGGCATTACAAGCCACTCCCAAAGCATACAGCTTGGGGTGCTTACTGCAGTTTTGGCTACGTCGGACTCTCGCATGAGTACCTTATAGTAGCAATCCTTTAAATCCAACGCGGAAAAGATAATTGACGGAGTTTCACAAGACAGCTTTCCACGGGATTGGCGTTTGCGCCGGTATGGTCGCCGTGCTCAACTTATTTGTAAGCATGAACCACGCGCCATCCACCTGTGGCTTACGGACACAAAAGGTCGGGCTGCAGTGAGGCGATTTGCTCTCACGCACATGTCCCGCCTTGGCTCGTTTGTCGAAGAGCTCATCGATATAATCGACTTCTTCTTTCGGCAACGGCCATTGCCTGGTCACACAATACTTGGTGCCAGGTTCGAGGTCGATCTCGTGCCCGATGCCCCTATATGCTGGTAGGCGGCTCGGCACTTCTTCTAGGAACACATCGGAATGTTTCCACAGAACATCAAAGAAGAAACTGTCTCTCAAAGCATCCCAGCCTTGAGCAGCGAACCAATAATTTTTGTCCGTTTCTAGGACGCTCTCGTCCATTGTGAACGACGAGCAACAGTACACCAAGTTCTCCTCTGGAACTGGTGTGACTATTTCGTGGATCTTTCCTTCCTTAAATTCGGCAAGGAACAGATCCCACGACATCTCCGAGAGATTAACTGTCTCCTCGGCAGATTTAAAGACTTGCCGGAGCACCTCAACTGAGGATGCCTCCGCAATTTTGTCTTTAACGGCCTCGAACACCTCGTTCGAAGGCTCGTCCTCTTTAATAGAGACTGATCCAAGGTCACTTGTTTAGACGTGCCTTTGATCGTCCTAATCTGTCGGTACTTATTCTTTGAGTCACCACGACCTTTTTCTGGGAAGCGGGTGTCGTTGCACTCCTGGCTAACGAACCCCTTTCAATTGCACCAGGCTCAAGGCACTATGCCGGTTCATGCGACGCATGACCTCCTGTCAGCTCGCTGTCTACTGCCACAGGCTCTCGGCTCTGTGCAGGAATTCGGACGCATGACTACCTGTCATCGTCTTTTTCACTACCCCAGTCTCCACGAGCGGGGTGGGAATTGGTGACGTTGACATCCCGTCAACGCACCCTCCACTGTGTTCGACACGACATCAGTTGCATACGCCTCTTGCAGGAGCAGATCCTTTCCGGTATCCTGCGTAGAGTTCGCAACTGTGCGTGTAGGCCAGTCCATAATTGGTATTTTGCCAACCATGGTTTAGCCTAGGATGAGGTCATACGGACTCTCCATACCTAGCACTGTTTACTTTTCGTTACAAGAAAAGTTACAAAAATTGAAGGCGAGTTCTACCTGAACTCCCGCAGACTTAACGAGAGCGCCGTTGGCTAAACGAACAGCCGCCTCTTCTCGCTTGCCATCCTGGCAAAGCGATTCAAACACCTCCGGTCACTTTCTTAGAGCCGCGAGTTTTACAAAATTTGTGATGCAACCGAATCCACTAGGAGGGTCATCACCTGGTCATTGCCTCGTACTTGAGCGCTATAGACCAGCAAGGTTGTGGTCCGAATTTTCGGTACGTCAGCGATTATGCTACTCATTTGTTCGACAACCCGGAGCTTTGGTGTAGCTTCAGAATCCGCGTCAGAAGGCATCCCTGGCACGCTGGTTCTTGCCATCATTCTTTGGAAAGGGAGTCCTTTTGCTGGACATCTTTGCCCCAACAGGGACCCTGGCATAGCAGCGAACCATCATATGGCAGACAAAGTCTACATTGCCCAACTCTTTGGGAGTGGTATCTGACCTCGTATAACCAACGATCAATATCATATTCCGTTATTCGACCCATCCAGGCTTCACAAGCCTAGTGAGGATGAAACAAAATTATTTATCGATGCCTTTTACCGGCATCAATGGTACACTTGCAAACGAGCAAGGGATGTCAAGCATTTGTTCCAAGCTTGGACAGCCTTTGCACAGAATGTACAAAAGATAGGCCGTGAGGTCTGGCATGACAAGCTAAATCAAGCTCGCCTATGCACTGTTGAAGAATTGCTTCTCAACTAAGGCAATTTGAATTGCCTCTTCCATCGTCGACGGCACCTTTCCGAAAAGGGCCTCTCGAGATGGACCATGCCGTAGTCCGTTCATGAACGTGAGCACCTTAATGTGCTCCGGAATTGGACCTACGGGTATGGAGGCGACAGCGAGCGCATCTCTTGCACATACTCTTGCAGGGATCGCTTCGCCTGTCGCACTCCAAAGAAGCGCCCCTGAAGCAAACTTCGTTGTTCGGCGGCTGATACAGGGAGCGAATATTTTCCTTAACGATTGCTAATGTTGGAAAAGCCTTTCAGTCTGCCATAAGTGACGAGTAAGCCCGCTGAGGCCTTACAGCGCAGATGCGATATGGCGAACGACACCATCCGGCTGTCGCCCTTGATGAGCTGTGCCACCCCGCATTGCTCCACGGCTAACAGCAAGTGAACAATCGTGTGCGCTGCAGTTCCATCGAACTTGAGCGGGTTCATCCGAACGGGGCTCGGCTGATGCGGCCGGGCGGAGAGCATCTCAACAGTCCTATGAGAGCCTCGCTCCGAGCCTGCTCACTCCTCAACTCATCCTGAGTCTGAGTGACAGACTCCGCTGCAGCATGGCTCTGAACCTCGGACGCGGATGTTCGCTGTCCGAGCACGAATGCCTCAAACTGCTCCAACTGAGCGATATATTGCTCAGGAGGGCCAAAAGCTTGACCAGGGCTTAATCACCAAATCCCTGCGCCAAGTGCTCTACCACCTCCCGATGATGTTCGAAGAGGTGGGGGAAATGATCTCAATAGATATTGAGGCTCATCCTCACTGACACGCTCAGAGATGCGGGTCGTGGCAAGGATTTTAAATTCTACCAAGTGTAGGCGGGCACGTCTTACTACTAAAGCACACACCCTAGCACAGCGAGGAAGCGGTTTAATCGACTTTTCTCACGTGCAGTGAGATTGTTGTAGTGGGCGCCTTAGCAACCTCACGTAACCTCTAAGTACTATGATATACGTGTCGTCACGGGAGCAGTAAATCCGGCTCCTCGTGCGCACTCATCAAGACAGAAGTAGTTTTAAGACTGATTTATATTAATCGTACTAAATATAATTAACTTATTTTAAAACATCCTAAAATGTCATCTCTGTCGATAAACACTATGTTTTGCGAGCATATCTTTATAGATATCTCGCGTAACGGATGACGTTACTCGTTTTCAAGTGGTAGGTACGATTACATCTTTCAAGTTATTGACCATCCCATGAAGTACACAAAGTGTACTTAACGGGGATTGTGTTATATAAGGGCGACTTTGTCCCGTTACAATATTTTTAGTTTGTAACGGGCTAAAGTAGCTAATGTTACACACCCGTCAAGCTCACTCAAGAAGTCAATAACTTCATGTGAAGTAATTTGACCTGCCGCTAGGTCATGCGAGAAAAATAAATGCGTTGGTGCAGTGTATGTTATCAGCTTAATTTGCAATACTTCTACGAGCTTCCGCTTACAATGTCGTGAGCTCATTTCGTACAGATCTTCGGTTGTAAGAAATTGTAACGGTGTGTATCGTTACATGAAATTAACACTTAAGGTTCTTAATTAATATATTATCTAAAAGGTAGATAATTTCGGAGAATATTACCTAATATAGTAATGCTCGGAAGTCTTATCCATAAATAGGTATAAGCCAATATAGCAATTTATCCTGCAGACTAATCAGCTGTAAACATAAACAAAGAAAGAGATAAGATTTTAATTGCATGTTTGGTATCAGATTTTAATTAAGTTAGCATTAACAGATAGAAAGAAGAAGAAACCTAATTATATTAATACAGTTTTCATTTAACCTTCTTTAAGGTAGTTGTCTTAGAGAGTAGTCTTCCTCTGCACGTACGAGTGTACGTGAAGTGACGTGAGGCACCACTCGCAACTGAAGCAGTGCGAAGTGGGCTTGTACTGAAGCAGTACAAGTCGTAGTGCCCCGTTACACCTGGTAGCACTTTGTAGTTCGTCCAAGGACCACACTTCCTTCATCTAACATGGACATGTCAGATGATAGTGGGAATACGCATCACGTTTTGTGATAGCAACTCCTTTCTAAGTGACATAGAAAGGAGTGCGGTCGAACGAATGAGTTCGACCGTAGGTAGCGATGCCATCTTGGCCATGCTGTCCGGTTTGGACAGAGATGCCCTCCATTCAGCCATCTCCAAGTTCATACAACATGAACTTGACGAGGTGAAGTAGAAGGTAGCCTTGCTGAATCAGCAAGGCTCTCAACAGGCAGAACTGTTGAGGTTACATCAGGTACAGACCCCTATGCCTGGGATGACGCATACGCGTCGTCCCGAAACTCTAAAAATTAACATCTGTAAGTATAGGTGAGTCGAAGAAGACTCCCTCTTAAGATGGTTTGTCGAGTTGTACGATCCCATAAGGGCACGTCACATCATCGACAAGCAAATGCAAGTCGCATTCGCTCAATCAAATTTGGCAGGTCGTGCCAAATCTTGGGCATTGGGCCTTAAATTGCGCGAACCATATGTCTTTAGGTCGCTAGAGGCTTTTAAAGCCGGACTCAAACAGACGTTTGAACCGCCTAGGGCTGAGTTCACAGCTCGTCCAGAGCTTCTAACACTGAAGTAAGGCAAGCGTGATGTTCACGCATATGCCCAGCACATACGACATTTAGCGAGTTGTATTACAAATAACCCAGTCCATGAACACACGTTGAATACGGTGTTCATGCAAGGTCTTACGGATGGTCCCGTAAAGACCCATCTTTTCCGCTTGGAGCTGGATACGCTTGAAGAAGCAATATCCGTTGCGGAACAGTTGGACTTAAGCTTGAGACAGGCTCAAGCTAGTTCTTCATCCTATCGTCCTCAAAGACGACACGAGCTAGGAGGTCCAGAATCTATGGACCTCTCTTACGTCGAAAGCGAGAGACCTCGCTTTTCGAACAACAAGCGATTGGAGACATGCAATTGCTGTCAGAAGTAAGGCCACTACGCTCATGAGTGTCGTGCTCCACGTCCAGTGCCGAAAGGTACTGAACGTAATTTTTGACCGAATGCCAAAAAGGGCAACGGTCCCGGATCCGACGTTGTTGCGAAATCGCAACAGCGAGGCGGACCGCCAAAAAATGGACGGGGTCAGTAGGGGCGCAACGCCCTACTGATCCAGCAACCTCAAGAGAATTTGCAAATCTCTTGACAAAAGTTGCTCCAGACACACAATCATTATGTGTCTCTGCACCTGGTGATGAGGTATC
>NC_090622.1:2610575-2616152 GCF_004359215.1 Bremia lactucae | reverse complement strand
GGTTTACCTTGGCTCAGAAAATACGAGCCAAGGATCAGCTGGCAGCATCGATCCGTAAAGATGCCTGCCACTTGTTCATCAGATGGCCATCTGATGAACGTCTTGGAGCGTCCACAAGCGTGTGGATGTACTACGAGTGAGTGCGATGGCCTCACTTGTGGTACGGTCGTTAGTAAAACTGCACAAGATCACAGTGTGATTACCAATCACAATGTGGAGTCAGCTGCCGGCGGCTGTGTTAATGCACAGGCAGCGCCGAAGGTCCACCACTCGAAAAGGTCGAGTGGATTGAGACATGAATGTACGCTTAGTGGGCGACATTCAAGGAGTATACCGGTTGCCCCAAAGGGACAACACGATGATCCAAGGTCGAGTAGAGAGTCAACAGTAGAGAACCCGACTGTGATAGCGCAATCACACTCGAAAGACGTTGAGAGAATAAGGCCCCACTACTTGAGGAGAAATCTCCTCAAATAGTTAATGTTAAAGTGACTAGACTCCAAGATCCTCGGCAGCCTGCGGATCAATTTCAAGGAAGAAACCGAGACATTAAATGTCTTGGTTAATAACGGTTCAAGAGAAGGCGCTTATTTTCTTGATATGTATGCGCCTTCGAAGTTAACTTCGGAGATAACTCAATTACCAACCCTAGAACCTAAGCGGTTCTTGAGAGATCTGCATTGTGGGAAAATCAAGCAGATCTGCGTACGCGTCACAGAGGACGATTACGTAACCGATACTTGGTCAGCGGTAATTTTTGCAGAGAACGAACGAATTCTCGGCAGAACATCGATGGACGAAAGTGTCCTCGATGCGAAGTTTCGGATTGAGAGATATACTACTCAATCCTGGGAGTCACTCAAAGCAAATCCTTTATACAAAGATTTATTGGAATTCAGCGATGTATTCCCTGAAGCAGTTCCAATCAAGTTGCCTAAGGATTAAGGCACTCGACATGAGATCAAGCTCAAACCGGACTCGAAGTACTGTGTCATGAAGCAGTGGCCACTGCCTCGTGAACAAGTACTTGCGATCGATAAATTATTTTTTGATCGATTAAAAGCCGGTCATGTAAGGGAGTCAACCTCCTCACATAGCTCTCCGACCTTCTGTGGGCGAAAGGCCACAGGAGGGTGGCGGATAGTGCACGCATTCAACAAACTGAATGCTGCAACGGTACCAGCTCAAACGCCGATACCTAGAAAAGACGTAATCATAGATGGTATGTCTAAGAGTACGACCTATTCGTCTATGGATCTGATGGATGGGTTCTATCAAATCCTTATGCGTGAACGGGACATCCCGTACACAGCAGTGAGCACTCCAAGTGGGATGCTCTGGGAATGGCTAGTGATGCCTCAGACAGGGGCTTAGTAACACCTCTGCAACATTCAACAGATGTGTAACAAATCTATTCAACATTCAACAGATGTGTAACAAATCTGTTCAGACCAGTGCGAGAATTTGCATTGAGTTATTTTGACGATGTATTCGTCCACAGCCGGGCCATGGACGGTAAGACGGACGTGGAAGTTCATAAAAATCACGTTCGTCAGGTTCTTAGACTTTTACGAAAGCATAAGTTGTAAGCAAATCTCAAGAAGTGTAAATTCGCTCTAAGCGAAATACCACTTCTTGGGTGCATCGTCGGTAAACACATCGTGCGCCCTGATCCCGAAAAGATCAAGGCAATCACCGACTGGCCAGTTCCAGTCGATGTCAAGGGACTTAGAAAGTTCCTTGGTTTAGCGGCGTACTTGCACAAGTACTCTCGCAATTCTGCAGAGATGACAGTTCATCTCTTTCGTCTCTTGAAAAAAGAAGTGAAATGGTTATGGAACGCAGATTGTCAGCGTTCGTTTGAAGGTATCAAGCAAAGCTTGATGCAATCGCCCATCTTAGCGATTGCAGATCAAGACAAACCATTCCATGTGGTCTGTGACGCCAGCGATTTCATAATCGGCTGCGCGTTAATGCAATACGATACAGGCGGCGCGGAGCGTGTCGTCTGTACCAATCGCGCCAGCTCAGACCAGCTTAACGCAATTACCCAGTGCATGACAAGGAATTCCTTGCCATGAAATATGCACTGGCTAAATTTAGGATCGATCTCCTTGGAGATAGACTGTTCATCGTATATACGGACCATGCGTCATTACGCACGGCCGTAAACAGTCCCCACCTCTCGGACAGAATGGCGAGGTGGCTATCCTTCTTCGCTGAGTATAAATTCTCCGTCGAATATAAACCAGGACGACTTAATGTCGTCGCTGATGCGTTATCACGCCGACCCGATTTCGAGTCAGCAGTGCACTCCATCAGTGAAAATAATCGCACGGTTGCAACTCTCACTACGAGTGTTCCGTCATCAACCTTAGTTGGTGACATAAAAAAGAAAGCCTACACAGAAGATAAGGACCTTCTATGTTGAATAGATCATCTAATGAAACCATCCAATAAATCTTATAAAGATTTACCGGCTTTATATCGATTGTCATCCGATCGACACACAACACAACGGCTTATTGTATTACACAACCATTGCCGGCGGCACTCCACGTGTCGTCGTCCCAACTCACAATGATTTGCGCTTGCGCATCATGTATGAGTGTCACGATGCACCAACAAGTGGGCATCGTGGACGTGAGAACACTTACCGCATAGTAAGTCGCGACTTTTACTGGCCCCGCCAGTATCAGCTTCTGCGCAAGTAAATTCGTGCTTGCGATGTATGTCTACGAGTGAAGTCTAGCCCTTCATCCCGTGCACCTCTCCAACCTCTCCCACTTCCGGCAGCGTGATGGCAGTCCGTATCAATGGACTTCGTCTTCAGATTTCCCTAAGACAATCACAAAAGCAATGGAATCCTTGTTTTTGTAGACAGATTCAGCAAGATGGTACATCTTGCTGCAGTGCCAGAGTCGATTACGGCTCTGGCTTGTGCCCGTGTCTCTATCGACACGGTATTTAAACTCCACGGCCTACCCCGTGAATTAGTCTCGGATTGAGATCCACGGTTCATGGCGGAGTTCTGGCAATCTGTTTTCCGATCTCTCGATAAACGGCTGACTATGTCAACATCCGATCACCCAGAAACAGATGGTCAAACAGAACGCGTATATCGCGTCCTCGAAGAGATACGTCCAAACGTTTCCGAATTGGAGCGATTTTTTATCGATGATCGAATTTGCCATCAATAATTCGGTGCATGCGTCTATGACGCATACACCGTTCTTTGTGAATGGCTTACGCCATCCTCGCATATCCACCCAATTAGAGGGATCCTCTAGTGTAAGGGGGGGTGGACTCGCACGAGCAAATCCAATTCTGGCTTATGCTCATCACGCATCGAAGTTAACAACGACGCGAGTGATGTCGATGTCGAAGAAATCGACAATTAAGATGAGAACGATCTCATGGCAGTACGCACAAAGTGTACAGAAAAAGACAAAACAAATGAATCAGCAGAAGAATTTCTGCAAACCCGAGAATAAATAATCCGTTTTGTTCAGGATTCCATTGCTAACGCAGTGGACCGACAGGAACGGAATACAGACAAACATGGAAGAGCAAATGTTCATTCATTAAAAATTAATGATCTTGTGCTACTCTCTACGGTAAACCTGACCTAAGCGTGTAGTCACTACTGCGGATAGCAGTAAACTACTACCCAAGTTCATTGGGCTTTTCCGTGTACCGCATCGCAGAGGCAATGCGTACACAATAGAATTGCCACGAAGGATGCGAACGCATCCTACATTTTACGTTGGTCGGCTCCGCCCGTATTATCAGTTCGCGGCTTCTTTCGAGGACGTATCTGACCACCCTTTTCAAGAATCCCTAAAAGATTCTTGTGATCGCGAACCGGATTCTCATGTTGAACCTGGAGTTTCTCATGCCAGTTCCGAGTTTCCTCGAAATCGCGATGAGCTGACGACAGCTCATCACGAAGAGCGTGGTCAACCGAAGCACTGAAATATTGGCTAGGCCTTTGATATTTCCGTTCGTACTCCAACATGGAGTACGCACTCTTCCAACCGCACGATATGGTGTGCCTGCACCGTCTGCTCCAACGAGCAACGCTTGCCGCGCTCGTGGTCAAGTTCCTGCTCCAAATTATGAAGGAAGCGATCGATTTGTCGATCTTCGACTCTAGATCCGACACACGATTCGGATCTAATTTTTCCTCCTCCTCCACCACAACCATTGGTGGATTCCCACGGTGGTCAACGTTTCCTCGTGGACGTATCCAGAACCACCGTGATGTGAAGGGGCAGCGAACGAGTTCTCTTGTTTTCAGCGCGCGGTTATCCACCTTCACATGACAGCTGGGAGCTTCGTACCCAGCTGGTTGCTGACGTTAAGGGCCTCGTCCGTCAGTATGACAAGACCCATCCGATGGTTCAAAAGGTCCATCGGAAAACACGTGCTCCTGGTGCCTGTAAATCGATGGCAAAAACGTCAATCGCATCCCGCATCACAATAGAGATGCGAGCCCTTCCCCCCCTCCCCCATCAGCCTATTGACACCGAGTGACAACATTCGCTTCATTTCCTCTTTGAGGTTGGAATCGAAACAGCTAACCGTTGTTCGGTTGTGTTTTCATTCCTTTGTCTAATGACAATCAGACGTGAGTTGCAGACTCTGAGCACCTTCCTCGACGATGAGGGAATGGTGGACTTTAAAAGTCACTCTCAATCAGAGGAGGAGGAAAAAGAGCGGCGTTCTCTCACGCCTTCTCCTCCGGATGAACGTCGGCGGGCCCCGAATCCGTTCCCAGAACGTGGTGCCGTTAATGTCTTAACTGCATTGAGCAGGACACGGAACCCTGTGTCCAATATCATTACGAATCCGCTCGATAAAGAGCAAGAGTGGACAATTCTCATAGAGGAAAGAGCTCGTCGTCGGGCTGCCGAGATAGCGAAAGCTAAAGCTCATAGTGAATATAGATTCACTCCACTTAGTGCGGACGAGCGTCTTAAAGAGATAGCGGGTCACAGCTTGAGCACCTGGATCACCGGTGACCCGGCGAGGACATCGGAGGAAATCGCTGCCCACGACGCTCTTCATGAGCAATACCTTACGCCAAAGGTAATGACGCGAAGCCAGTTTCTGACGCGCTTACGTGATGAAGCCCGTGGGGCTTCGGTGACCTCCATGAGGGAAACTCCGATCGTTTTGTTTCCAAACGAAACAAGGCGTGAAAACGAAGTCCCATTTGAGAAAAGGGTTCACCGGGCCCGCAAACTCCGTAATATCTGGGATATCAAAGAGTCTGCGGATAGAGGTGATGTTCGTTTGGAACGGAAGCTTCGCTTCGACTTTGCTACGCTTAAGGCCAAAGGCCAATTACGTTCGGCATTTATGCAACAAAACGAAGAAAGGCCTAGCCGATATTTCAGCGCTTCGGTTGACCGTACAACCATGGATCGAAGCCGCACTGAGGCTATAGATCCATCCAATCCCACGTATAGTGGTGGAAAGCGTCGTTTGACGCGAGTTGACCCCGAGCTTGGCGCTCAACAACGTCAACGGCGTATGGGCAATCGTTCCGAAGAGGTAGTTCGAACTCCCAAG
>NC_090622.1:2605300-2610475 GCF_004359215.1 Bremia lactucae | reverse complement strand
ACATCTGTTTGTAACAGACCACTGCCAATGGGAAAATCTGATGCGTCACAGACGACACTGAAAGGCCAATTTGGGTTTGGCAGAGCCAGAATCGGGGCATAGATAAGACTATCCTTAACTTCTCGAAAAGCGTTATGTTCTGAGCTATTCCAGCACCATTCTGTTTCCTTTTAAAGGAGATTAGATAATAGCCTAGCCATATTAGCGTAATTTTCGCTATATTAGTGTGAATAATTGGCGAGACCCAACCACTTAAGCAAATCCTTTTGGTTTTTATGAACCGGGCAATCTACTATGGCTCTTACGTTCGCGGGATCCGCTTTAAGGCCTCGCTTTCCAATAAAGCATCCTAAACAAGGAATTTCGTCTGCGCCAAAAATGCATTTAGATGCATTGGCATGCAATTTGTTTGTGCGCATGCACTCGAGCACTGCTCGCAAATGGTCTAAATGGTTTTCCATATCCGACCGACCCTGCTCCGCACGACTATGAACAAAAATATCATCGAAATAAGTCTGTGCATAACCTCGATGAGAGCGAAACAGTTGCGTGACTAGACGATTAAATGTTGCCGGGGCGCTGGAAAGCCCTTGTGGCATAATCAACCACTCCCATAACATGCCGCTTGGGATGCTAATCGCTATAAGCGGGATATCACTAGCTCGCATGAGCAATTGGTAGTAACCATCGACTAAGTCCAATGCACTGTACATTGTACATCCCACTATATTGTTCTGAAGAACATCCTTTCTAGGAATAGGGGTTTGTGCTGGTATAGTGGCAGCATTAGCTTATTATCAGCATGTACAATGCGCCATTTACCATTTGGCTTTTTGACACAAAATGTTGGTGTCGAATGAGAAGATTTGATCTCTCGTACCATTCCAGTCTCGTGCTTAGCACGAGAAAATCGTCAATGATGTCACACTGCTCCCTTTGTAAAGGCCATTGTCTTGTGACACAGTATTTTGTTCCCGGAACCAAGTCAGCAGTTTCATGACGAACACCTCTATCCGGAGGTAAAACAGATGGTGAATATTGTTACATACCACATCTTGGAATTCCTTAATTAAGAAATAAAAGGGATCCTTAGGATCTTTTAGGATCGATGACCCACTTCGCGCACTAAGTGCAGCTTTTGTGTCATCCAGGACAGCTTCGTCGAGAAGTGACGATGAGTTTAACTCAACCATAGGTCGAATGACCACCATTTCAGATAAGTCGCCAGCTTTTAAGGCTCGACCGCACTCATCAATACACATTTCGTCTAGCTTTAAAAGAGCATGTAACGAGGAGATTGCCGCAAGGCTAACTTCCCCCTTAATTTTACCGGTTACGCCATTTACAAGCGTATGTACTTGCTCACTCGAATCACTTGGTGAGGGTATACAAACTTCGTGTTCACCCTGTCTTGGAGTGGAAACAATACGCCTCTTAGAGGCCGGGACATTCACGTCCCCGGGTTTTCCAGCCTGCATTGGTTCTATACAAGACATGGTGTCTAATTTGTCATCCGACAAGGAGTTAGGGACCTCAACTCCTTGTTCAGCGAACGTTCACGTGTCGCTTCACGTGCAATAGGAGGGTTTGACCCAAATTGCCCTTGCGAGCCGCCAATAGTGTCACTGTTGACACTCAGTATGGTGCCACCTCGGCCGACCACACTCGGTGAACTTAGACGTGCCACTCCACGTATCTCAGGGATATTGCACCCTTTAGGTCCTGGCGAACCGCCAACAATGTCACTACTGACACTCAGTATGATGCAACCTCGGACGACCATATTCGGTGGGCTTAGACGTGCCACTCCACGTATCTCAGGGATATTGCACCCTTGATGATTCGGCCTTAGGCCAACAATGCTTTCAGCATTTAGTGAATACTAATAACAACGAGTGTCTCTCGACGAAGTACGTGCCGTTCCACTACTTTCTGCTGAGTCGGGCTCAGAATTAATGTTTTTAAAATTAGAGTTTATTAACTCAGACATGTCAATGTCTAAAACACTGACAGACTCATTCAATGATCCGCGCCAATAGCGCTTCTGTTGCCTAGCAAAGGTGGGTTCATGACCCTCCAAAACTTTGCTAGGAACATTGCGCGTGGCGCCTAAGGTCTTAGACCTCCAATCGATCCATGGCTCATGGTGTTCTAACCAGGCCATATCAAGGATGATATCATATCTCGAATCCAAATCAAGGACGAGACAGCGTTCCATACTGTCAAAGTCCAGAAACTTTATACCTAATTCAATGGAACTTTGGGAACAGCGACACAAGTCCCAGGCGCTAAGCGAACAGTGATTGTATCACCTTTATACGCTTAAAGCGCCTCAACGTACTGTTGACTTCCTTCAAGGGAAAGGTGTCGATCATAATTGCAAGACGCTCCTGTGTCAATTAAAATTTACCACGGCTCATCAAAGCCCTTTACAGTCGCTTGAGCGAATAGCAAGTCAGGCTTGTACTCTCGCCCCGTGCCATTGAGCACCGCGCTAAAAGGGGCTGGGTTCTGTTTACTCTCACCTCCTAGAGGTTCAACAGAGCCTAGGTCTTCTCCAGTAGGGCGACCCGCACCTACTGGGTATCGACGTTTTCGCGCACCGTACCAGATCTCTGGTATAGGTCGGAGATAGGTCGGAGCTCTTTCGAGCTTTTTGCGAATTTCGAAGAGGGCAGGCAGGGCGTAAATGTTTCGTGCTTACGCCCGCACATATAATATCTACGGATGGTCACATGCTGTTCCACATCTTGATAAGCCTCTTCTCCTTCCTCAACCAGGCTTAAATCCATGGGTTTCGGGTTCCGCTCTTTTAGACGGAACTCATGTGCTCGAAGAGCTTGTTCGGTAAACAGGAGTGCTAACGCGAGCAGACTTAAAGTCGAACTCGACGCGTAGCGCTATGGCAACTGCCTCTTCAAACGTAGCCGGATGAGATCGGAACAATTCCGTCCGGGCAACGCCCTCATTGAGACCTTCCATAAAGATGGTCACTACAATTGCTTCTTGCACCGGGTCTTGATGCATAGATGCAATGAGAGTTCTCAACTCCTGGACAAAGTCCCTAGGGTTCTTTCACCCTGTCGAGTCGCTAGGAGCCGTGCTCGCATGCGAAAAGCCTGATCAGGCGGTGCAAACATGCTGGTTATTTGCTGTTTTAGCAAATCCCATGAAAGAAAAGCGTCGTTTATGGGCGTGCTGCACGATAGTGCCCACTCCATGGCTCTACCTCCAAGTTTGGAAATGCAATAGCCACCTTTTGACGTTCTATTAAGAACAAGGCGGAATCAATGGACATTTCCATCTGCTTAATCCAAAAAGGAGATTTTCTCCTTCTTTTCCCTCAAATGTCTTCACATTTACAATTAGAGGGCGACCTCTCGGCAATGAGTCAGGTACAGAGATGTGCCAGGTTGGCATAGATGCCGCTACATGGTCCTGTACCTGACTGATCAGGGAGGTTTCGTATCGCATGAAGGCTTCAATCCTTGCATGCAGGACCTCTCGTCCCTGGGAGATAATAAATCTCACGCGTTCAAGCCCAAATAAAGTTTTGAGCTTGTCATAAGCGGCGCGTTGCGCTTCTGACAGGTCTGGAACCTCTTTCATTTTCGTGAGGGTTTAGTCTTGTAAAGACTCAGGCGTAGATTGACTACGAGTGCTACCAGGTGTATCGGAGCTACCTCGCTCCTGAAGTCAGAGGAAGACTTTCAGACTCAGAGAGTCGCTTAGTTCTATTGAACTAATGGGTTTAACAGCTCAGGGAGTCGTACAAGATAATAAAGCTTAAGAAATCCTAATTCAAGGGATTTAGGGGTTCGGAAAACGAAGTGGCAACTTGTGCTCAAGAGGATATACCTTAGAAAGGCTTCTATCTCTTACAGATTAATGCGCAAGCCTTAGGAAGGCACTTAACGCTTTAAGATCAAAAGGGGGACTGCACTTTATTTGATTATTTAAATCTCAAAACCTTACCCTAGCTAATTAAAATAGATTCTGGCCGCCAGATTTATATCTGGCGGCGACCATTTTCATACCCATAATAAATGGGATTTAAGTAACTAACTATTTTAAAATTAGATTAAAGGGTATTTTACCCATAAAGTAAATGTACCACAACAACGGTTCTCCAACCGATGTAGGCCCCATTACAGAAAGCTTGGAAATCTCGAGCCGAAGCCGGTATGATTATTGGCAAATATGATATCATAAAGGGTTACAAAGTTTACTTACCTTGCGACAGGGTGGTCGTTACGACTCAACAAGTCAAAAATGTCGAGACCTTAGATGATACTGGTAACAAATGTCTTCAAGATCAACTTCGCGAGAAAAACGTTTCAACAATCGGTGTTTGTGAAACACAAATCAGGCAATCGGCCCGAGCAGCCAACTCCAGATCGTATCGAAAATGACACCGCAGAACGGAAGGAGCCATACTGCGGTGGGAAGTGGAGAAAGAAACGTGGTACTCGTGGCAGAAGACTAAGACACAAACTCTGTGATGGTGGAGAAATTAGCAAGGCAGTTGAAGAAGAAATTACCACGCTCGGACGAATCACAACAAGAAACATGGGCTCGAAGCATGACCCTATTTCTATGGTTGCCGTACTGACGGATCCTAACAGGTACCGTGAAGCTATGCAGTCACCAAACTCACGAGAATTGAAACGTGCAATGAAGGACGAGATTGATTCTCTTCTAGCAAACGGTACCTGGGAAGTCGTGCCAAAACCTACAGGACAAAAGATGCAACACTCAAAATAGGTTTTTAAATATTTTGTTCTAACTTTGAATAATTTTCTTATATAAAATTATCAATTTATAATGTGAATCAAATTAAAAATCGCTTAATTTTATTGATTATATGTTTGATATCACCGACGAGACACTAATGAGATACAAGGCTAGATTGGTGGCTTGTGGTAACAAGCAATCGTACGGAGTTGATTGCACGATGACGTTTAGTGCGGTTATGAACATGACCACAACAAAGATATTACTAGCGTTTGCAAGAATGTGGAAGGTCCGGGTGCAACATGGCGATGTTTCTAACGCTTATATAAAGGTAGAAAGACAAGATGTTCTGGATTATTTCTCATCCTACACCTACTTCAAGGTAAGGTAATGAAAGAACCAGACTTCAAAATAACCGACAAGGGTGACAGAGGTCAGGTA
>NC_090622.1:2591176-2605200 GCF_004359215.1 Bremia lactucae | reverse complement strand
ATTTATCCAGATATGTATTACGACTCATTGCTTACCGCGTCTAGTTGGCGGGGAACATAACTGTTGCATTGCTGCTACAATATTGCCGTGTGTGGTAATATTGAAAATGTTGATTAAAATTATATAGGGGAACTCAAGTTTCGGTAAAACCGCTAATTTCAATATGATTCGCTAATTTAATGCATTCATACTGCTAAAGCATAAGTAAATTCTTGCTAATTCCACCGATACCCTGCTGAGCCTTGTAACACAGCTGCGTCATGCATAATCAAAACGCACATCGATTTCGTCAACGTGGCGACTGTAGATCGTCATGGTCGAGTAGCCCAGGTATAGACTTAAAAACACATTTGCGAAGCGGCCTGATGTCATTTCAGCAAACTTTAGTTTACCACCATGAGTCAGCGAAAAATCGTCGCTTGAACGTCTTAGCCGAATTTTCCGTTTGAGTCCATAGTGAGAAAAACATATCAATTCATAAAGCGCGCGACAGCCGTCTTCAGTAAGCCAGCCATATTCGTTGCTCCGTGTTTTACCAGCTTTTCCAACTCATTTTTTTTAAGATCGTCACCATGCTACATTGTCTTAATAAGCGGCCGTGTGAGACCGTGGCCGAAATTTTTAAAGGAGCGTGTAGCATTTCTATAGCTTTTCACCGTGTCTGGCTCCATACACACAAAAAAACAAAGCGTCGCCATCGGGAATACTCATCAAATTGGTCTCCTTAGTCTTGGCAACCACCTGACAAACAGTTTCTTGTCCTTTTTAAGTCCAGGGCCGATCACCAATGAGTCTAGTCCCCGTATAACTTGCCCAAGCCTCTCCACCGCGTCCATCAAGACCTTTGGTACGTTTCGACTTCTCAAACCTCACCAGCGCCGCATTTGAGCACAGCAACGGGTGTATAATCAGCTCAAGAGTTAACCAATTGATAATAATCGCAGCTTCCTCGACGCAACATGACAAAGATCAGTGCCGTCTTAAGGCTCGAGATGCCGGCGTATATTAGAGCGCCAGTGTACTCGAAGCTGAATGTAGAGGAAATGATTAACGACGAAAGATAATTTTACAACTTGGAATTAGCCAATCATGTATGATTTATCAGAAACTGAGCGCTAATTCCGATACATCCGGAACACTGAATCACCTTATACAAAGACACATTAATGGTCTCTAAATTGAATTGACTGAATAATATTATTTGTTTATCATATAGGTGTGTATTCTGCATTTATGCCTTACAAGCACGAGTAGAATTACAACGCATTCTTCATGCGATAGATGGCTTACAAAATTCAACAAAAAGCTCCGGCTACAAGCTACAAAAGCCAGACTTCCTTGTACGGCTGACGTTCCGTTAACAGGCTTGTCTCAACGAAATTAGTGCAACATTTGGAAAGTACTTATTCACTCATTAATGCAAGAGGCTCAGCCCAAAAAATATTTGGCTCAACGATAGTACCACATTGCCTACAATGGAGCGGTGCAAGTGTCAGTGGCGCTTCCACATTGGTAGATAGATGCAAAGAGGGCATTCTTAACAAACGTTATATGCTTCAACGAAATCAATACTACGTATGAATGTGCTCACAAAAATAATTTTCATGTCTTTCGACTTCAATAGATTCCAATACAAAGAAAAAGAATTCTTAACTTCTGCGGAGTCAAATTCGGTATCGAGCCAGCTCGATTTCAATTAAAAGAGACATGTTCACCATCAAGCCATCGAGAGAGAACATGCAAGCAAGTGCCTGTTACCAAATACATGAGTGTTATGAAACAAGCTTTTCGCTCAAAAGGAATATTGTGAGACAATATATTATAGTATCAGCAGCTAAAAGCTTAATCTAGTCCAGCATGTTGCAGGAATTTATCGACAAGGTTCTCGCCATTTTGAGTCATGTTTAATTCCATTTATGAGGATGTGCATACGTATGCTCGTAGAAGATTACTGACTTACTTTCGCGACTTGAGTACCCCTCTTCAGTAAATAAAGTCAAGGCAGTACCTTCTCAGTGTCTGTCTGGTCGGAGCTTGCCTGGCTGTCTAACACCCATCACTTACTTGATAATCTGTATGAAGAGCGTCGACTCGACAAATCGTGGGCACCTTAAGAGCTGGATGCCATTGCTGCCCTTGTAATGCCCGGTCGGCTTGGTCGGCGCTACAGCTGCTCGCCGATAGTGTTTCAGAAAAGCATTGCGTACATAGAATTTGTCAGTAGATATCGCCCAACCGCTGGTAGCTGGCTTAACATGCATTTTCACTCGATCACTTAAAGATTCGTCAGGCAGTGTAAGCACTTTTCTCGTCGCGTTCGGATGAGCAGCAAGCGGTTTACTGTCAATCCTTTCGGGGACTTTAAATTGGCCAGTAAGGACCGCAGCAGGCTCCTTGAAATTACCGATGCGCTTGTGCAGTTAAAGGTCGAAGAGTACGAAAGCTATATCAAGACGAAAAAATCCGTTGACCCGGTTTATTGGAAACGGTTTGTGTCTGATGGTCCAGTGACGACATTTACAGAGCGCAAAGCCTTTCAGTCTGCTGGTAATATGCTTTCTACGCTTATGGTCGGCCCACTAGTGGGAACCTTAGACGAAGTTATGTTTGGCCTCGTCAGTCCCACGCTCGAATCGATGCGTATCAAGGCGTCGTACCTGCATGACTTTAGTGCTGCCGCTGTGCTCGCAACGATAATCGAGCCCACTCTTGAGAAACCATTTCGGTCCGTAGTGGTCAAGTGGGCAGAATTCGACATCCCTGGAGCCTCCATAGGACTCGTGCGAAATCGCGACTATGTCTACGTTGAGAGCACAGGCATTTTGCACTATCCTAATGGTGAACGTATTGGCTACCACTTGGTGCATTCGGTCAACTTTCCACAAACGTTTGAGCGACAAGGTCGAATTCGTGGCAATATGTCGCTTTGTGGTATTTTTCGACAAGAAGGACTTGACCGAACAGACTGCCGCGGTACGTCCGTCATTAATCCAAAAGGTGACATTGTCCCGTCAATGGCGCTAGCCCGTCTCGTGCATGCAACGATGGCAGGTGTAAAGTATACTTATTGTGGACAGATGAAAAAGATTGTGTGGCTATTGGATCGAAAGCATGCCGAACGAAGGGAGCTCGGAGCTTTTGTGTGTAAACCAGTGTGCATCACGTGCCTCAAGTCAATCAAGAACTCAAGGCTTCGAGGTTCGAGCAGGACGTGCAAACTGTGCTTTGGAGCACTGTGCCGATCGTGCAAAGTGATGAAAAGCTGAGCTTTATTTCACCAGACCTGGAACTAACTCAGTCGAAACTGAGTTTCTGCGTCAAGTGCTTGCACGAAGCCAATCACTTGGATACGCTGGAGGCTGCTCGATACCAATTCGTTTACGGGCATCCTGCTTATCAAAGCGCCTACGGGTCGGTAGGAACCTCATTTATGAGCTCACTCTCGGGCAGTATCGTCGCAACCACGCCACTTTCGTTGAGGGATTACTCTTTCGGGGAGCCAGAAATTTGATAAATTTCGTGCCAGCATCAATTAGCGAGAATTTAATTTTTTTAGTTTTTACCCCTTATCCACGCGAATTTAATGTAAACCACACAGATTGTGTAGCTCCTTTTACTATGTAAGAGACACAATTTAGAAACCAGATGAACGTTGGCAAATTGCGTGTACTTTAGGTGTTTCTGCATTCCGGTCGAAACTTCATTGTTCCTAGAATTTGACGATTGCTCCCATTGCTAGAGACCTTGGCAATCCGTGTTCCAAATTGAATCGCGCGTTTCGCTAATCGGACACAACTAGAAAGTCCCAATGCCTCCGCCACAAGGCGCAATGCTCGCTTCTCCCCCACGCCACGGGGCAGATCAGCATGGCAGAGGCTCGAGACTGGAAACGATGCAATTGCCGACACGACGTGATCATCTAGATAAGGAAAGCGCGCTTCGCGTCCATGGACAGCAATACAGCGGTCGTCTCGTCCAAGATTTCGTATCCAGATTCGATCCAAATCCATTTGTAGCTCCGCTCGCAAAGCGGCTTCACCTCGATTAATAAGAGTTTTGCGATGACGTCCATAGCCTGCAAGCTGTTCATCAGCGCCAATACCCACGAGCACTACTCTTGCCTTGCTTTCGTACATCAAACCACTTTTCGAATTCGGTTCGAGAGGACTAGTCTGTTGAATAGTCGGAATCTGGCGTGTCTGGTGTACTCGACACCAAATATCAGGTTGCTCTAAAGTGAGTAGTTTTATTAGCTCCTTGAGGTGCGAATCACAACGTAACCCCATAGCATTTATTTGGTTTCGACACTGTTGCGCTTCGCGATGATCAACATGATGATTCATTCGGTTGTCATCAGAAGAAAACAGCTTTGATACGACACGATGTAGCTTTACACAGCAGCTCTTGCACACGCCAAGGACACACCCCAGTTTTCGCTTGCGACCACAGTGGTTTACAGGGCACATTAGAGAGTCAGGAGGAAGAGAGTGCAAGTCAAACAGTCCCAGCGCCGCAACTTTTGTCGTTAATAAACGAAGATGTGCTGGTTCAGTATCAAGATTGTTATTCCATTCCCCTTGTGTCGTTGGAAGACTGTTATCAGCAGACGTTTGGAGCTCCCCTCGACCACGTGAAAGAAAATAAAACGCCGCACCGATATTAAAATCCATATGGGTATCACAAGGAGCCATGAGCGTCAATATTTCACCTTGTACACTCGTAAGCTCCGTCTGTGGCACATTGATCTTGACAAGATTCCATTGGCGCTGTGGAAATAATCTACAGAGCTCTGCGTGTGCTGTTTTCGCCGCCTGACGGTCAGGAGATGCAAACCCCGATTTGCCATCAAAACAGACAGTCAAGAGATCAATAGGCTCGTTCACACAAGCATGGAAGTGGCAAAGTGCTGCGAGTACTACGGAGTCTAAACCGCCCGAAAAGAGCACAGCGACTCGAGCGACGGGAGAGATGCCATGTGCTGAATTTTGTAATGGAATAGTGCGCACGCGAACACCAACAGCATTGCTCAGCGTTAGGAAGAGCTCACGAGCCGAGATAAGCAGCGCCGTGGCGTCCTCTTTATCGTTTACTTCGGCAGATTGGGCTCCAAAAGGGAAAGAAAACGTAACCCCGTAACTATCGACGAGGGTTTCGGATACCAGACGTATCTTACCGGGGATTTTCGGAACTAGAGGCACATATGGATAGAATTCGAGTCTGTATGGTAGGTTTTGTTCCATTGTTTGCATATCAAGCACGTAAATACCAGACGCAGGCACTTCTTGGTACTGCGTTTGGTCGCGACGACTGAGATTAATCGCAACGTTGCTTAAAACGAAGCTGGTCAAGTCACTTCCTAAGAGAGCTGTCCTCGTTGTCCCCGCCAGCTTTGCAAGGAGATGCACGCTTTCGCTCTTGTCATTACAGGCTTGATATACGAGACTACGACGACCATATCGGTCGTGACCGAAATACAATCGCTTTGATTTTTCATGCAGCCACGCTACGGCAAAAGGTCCATGGAGACTTTGCAGTACATCTACTACTGGATCCCTTTCTGATACCCTATGAGTATTTAGTTCTGTCAATTTTTTGCCCGCATTTTGTAGTTTCTTGGACACTAAAACGGTATCACTATCCTGCCATAAGATTCTAGGATCGTCCATTTCGGGACCGTTTACGCCAAAGACTTCACCATTCCAGCACAGGATATTGTCATCCAAATCAATCAAGGGCTGAGGAATTACTTTTTCTCCTCGCAGATGCAACACTGCACTATGCATGGCAATGGAATAACCACGGCGAGTGCCTTGTCTATTTGGTCGCGTAAAGATATGTCGAATGACTTTCTGGTACTGGTCGGGGCCACGTTGACACAATCTTCGCTGGAGTTCGAGGTCAAACTCGGACGCTGGCGTTGGGCTACAGGGGAAGGAAGTTTCGCTGGAGCTACATGGAGAAGAAACGGCGCTTTGAAGGAATGGAGTCTCGTTAGAATGAGCAGTGACCACTATTCCAAGGCCGCACATCCAATTGAAAATGTGGGCTATTTAGAGTAATTATGAATACAATTTTAGCGAATCATAATCGTCCATTCTAAATATCAGGCAGTGAACATCGAAAAGCTTTAATTGCCATGTAACTGGCGATATGCACACTCCAATAGTGACGGTTGGTCTTAGTGTCGCACTGGAATCGTACGATTTTTTAATAGCGGAACTCGGCTCATATCCCTAAAAATGACCAGCTTAGGCGCTTTAGTAATATTTGTTGTTTTCTGGTGCTTGGTTGGGGTAGAAGGTAAATGAGAAACTAAATGTATCAAAGCTTATCAACCTTGGAAGGGGGTCTATCGTTACATGAAATTAACACTTAAAAGGTTGTTAACTTAATATATTATCTAGAAGGTAGATAATATTTGGAGAATATTACTTTATGGTAATATTCTAAAAGCTTATACATTGGTAGATATAGACCATCATATCTACTTTCTCCGCGGTCCAGTCAGCGCTGGACGCGCGCAAAGAGAAAGACAGATTAGACTTTTAGTACATCTTTTGTATTAGTTTATGATTAAGTTAGTATTAAGTAGATATACAAGAAGAACTTAATTATATTAATACAATTTCATTTGACCCTCTTTAAAGCAAGTGTTTTATAGAGAAGATTTCCTCTGCACGTACTAGTGTACGTAAAGTAACGTGAGGCACCACTCGCACTGAGGCAGTGCGAAGTGGACTTGTACTGAAGCAGTACAAGTCGGCAGTACCACGTTACAAACCTAGCTTACTTTTCTGTCCGTTACTATCGATCGCTTCCTGATAAGTACTAAGAGTCGCTTTCCTTCTCCCAGGTTACTTCACAGATCGCTCTGCCTTCTCAGAGGATCGCGACCTTTCAACATTAACTGCGTCCTTTCAACACTCCTAGATTAGCTTGCGTAGCTCCATCAATCGCGGCGCGGCGATTGATTTCGTGAGAACGCCAGCTCGCATAACACGCGACCGCATTACATAACCTTGACAATTTTCTTTTTGCTGTAATAATTGATTAACTTGAGCCGTACAGCGATGTGCTTTGCTCGTCGTGTGCTGTCTTCACCTTGTATTTGCTTGCTTGCAGCTTAATTATCGACGTGCAACAGCATCGGCTTGGTCACACGAATGCCAATTTCACAACACATTTGACTCAGCCCTAGCAGGTCACTCGCTACCAGTGATGCTGCCACAAACTCGGCCTCCATCGTAGATGATGCCACGCTCAACTGTTTTCGATACGTCCAACCAGCAGCCATACCATTTAAGAACAGTACACCTCCACTTACAGATTTTCGGTCCGCGCGCTCTGCTGCGTAATACAAGTCGCTGTAGCCTTCCAGAACAATTGCCTTTCCGTTGTGTCCAGGTTCCTCGTAATTCAAGGTTCACACCGATATACCCCTATAAATAGCGACCAATTCGCTTAGCCCAACGCCAGTCTCGGTCCCATGGTGCATGCGCTTGTCGGCTGGCCCGATGCACGGCAAATGCAATGTCTGGTCTTGTGCATCAAGAGAGCCTCCCAACCAATGACTGGAACTTCTTTACGGTAGGACATTCGTGTGATGTATTACTTTCACTTGGTAGCAAGTCGACCTCGTCTATGCCATCCTGTTCTGCACCGAAAGGTGTACGAGCAGGTTTGGCTTGCTCCAAAGGTAATTCAGCGATCACCTCGCAAATGCAGTGAGTTTCATCCAGTTTATAACCTGTTTCCTGCGCATATGTTACACGAATGCCCGAAACTTTGTCAATTCCCCGAGATCCTTTACCTTGAGCACTTTCATGTCCTGGAAGAATTGATTTACATCGCAGGCCCTCTTGCCTATCACCAAAAGATCATCCACGTAAAAACCGCCCAGCCTGCTTGAGCCCATACAGACTTATTCGAAGTCTTAGGCCCACCTTGTTCTTGTCAGTAAAGCCCAGAATCTGCAATTCGTCCTCATCAAGTCCATTCCCTGTGGCACGTGGAATGCGATCTCGATATCTTTTTCCTTTTCTGCCTTGACATTAGCATTAGCAACATCACCGTGTCGAACAGCACTTCTTATACTCGCACCAACGCCAGCACTACCTTCGCCGTTATCATGTCTATTCCGGCGCTGAAAGTCAATGTGTAATCAACACCATAAGACTGCTCATTTCCACAAGCGACAAGTATTGCCTCAAATCGCTCCAGCGTCCCGTCTGCGTGCCTTTTAGTCTTGAAAGGCCCACTTGGAATGCAGCAATTTCTGGCCAGGACTTCAAATTATCATCTCCCACGTTTCATTTGTTCTAAGCGCTTCAAATCAGAACGCATTACGTCGCGCCACTGCGCAGCATCCTTCGACTAGACCGCTTCTTTAACTGTCTTCGGATCTTCAACCAAGCTAACCATCGCGATTGGCAAATGCTTAGCACCCATGTTTCACGTAGTCATGCGCGTATCAGTTGAGCGCTTTGTGTTAGCAGCAGCATCATGTACAGAACGCTTATTCTTGCCATCCTTCCTGCTCCGCGCTTAGTAAATCGTTTAGCAATGCCAATGCGCTGCTTCCACTTTGTAGTCTGTTCTCTTTCTTCGACAGCTTCGCACAAATTAGGGTCCTCTGTACGTAATTTTGTCTGCAACTGCTAATTTCCGTCAATGCCCGTGTTACCACATTTTTGACGTGCTGCGTCGTTACAACTAAGCGCTCTCGTGGTAAATACATCTTGTATTCGTCTTTCTCGTCATGCTTCCCGACAATTATTCCGACCTCGGCGCGCGGTTTCCATAATTTCTTTCCCTGGTCGCGATACGCCGTGCGCGAGCTTCCAAACGTCACGATATCAGCAATGCTGGGCTTCTCACCAGTAAGGACCTCGACCGGTGACGCTCGCTTTTTATTTGCGCTACTGGGACTTCGATTTGGTATGTAACTAGCGTACTGCACTGCGTTACCCCAAAAACTCAACGGCAAACCGCTCGCAAACATCATGCATCGACGTGTGCCCAGGCTGCGTGTTTTCTTGCGCCGTAGGCTGAATTATGGTGAAAAATTGCTGTTGCTGCTTCGCTCGAGGCTGCGGCGTCGCAAAAGCTGTTTGCATACCCATCGCCTACTCAGCGAGTCGGCTCTGTTCCTGTGCCGTTTGGCCGTCGAGAATTGGCTTAAGACGCTTGTATTGCTCCCCATACGGGTGTCCGGTTCCGCGGGAGGCTGCTGGGCCCGCTCGACGCGTTCCCGCCTCAATTCGCACATCCGATTCCCAATGAGTCCCTCACGTCGATCGATAATATCTGTGTCATGCTCAGATGCCCCGGATTTAAACGTTTAAGCGATCTTCGCGCCATTACATGCCGACTTATCGACCACGTCTGGGCGAGTGACAAGAGGAGCTGCAGAGGGGTCTACCGGGAATTCGGGGTCATCACTTATTGTTTTCTGGTGCTTGGTTTGTAGAAGTTAAATGAGAAACTGAATGTATTAAAGCTTATCAACCTAGCAAACTCTTCTGTCCATTACCACCGATTGCTTCCGGATAAGTCCTAAGAGTCGGTTTCCTTCTTCTAGGTTCGCTTCGCCGTCTTCACAAATTTTCCACCTTCTCAGATGATTGCGACCTTTCAACACTAAATGCGTCCTTTTAACAATCTTATCATATCTGTGGTGCTGTTTGATCGGCATTAAATCGAAAGGCAGTCAAGCATGAATTAAATTAACATCATAATTACATTTTATCATAGATGAACTGGGCTACGCGGGCCACATTGGTGTTTTGGTGTTCTTTTTAAGAAGATACTTTGGTCGACGGGAAAAAATGTGCACTAGTATAGTAACGCTCAGCCTTCAAGGAAACTATTTACAATTGATGGGGCTTGGCTCCTGACCTCACGATGCCAACGAACAGGATCCTAGTCTTGGCGTCTTCTTATGGATGGCATCAAGTGAAAGCGCAACATCAACATTGCGAGCTTAGCTACCAAACTTAAGGTTCGTATTCCTAGCTTCTTGATACTCTATGGACGAGAAAAAAGATGGACTGGCGTCTAGTGAGTGACTTACCAACTCGCCGTCTTGCCATTTTCTTTTAAAGACGCTGGAAGCTGAGAGATTAGAAAGTATACCAATGAAACAGTCCCCGTCGACAGCAGTCGCGACGGGGCACCTTTCACTAGTACTGACCAGTACTAAATAGCCTTACACTGATGACAGCGTCCTCGAAACTTTACGCACACAAGGGTAGAGAGGAATGTTTTTAAGTAGATAAGGGTCTTTAGCTACCAAAGGTAATTCCAAGGATTAGAATTAGAAAAAAGTTAAACTGTATTAATATAATTAGTTTCCTACGTAACGATTTTCTATCTTCAACTGAACTTATTATATTAATATCTAACTAAGTATGGTGCCTCCTTGCACACCGCGCAATCGTGTCTTGAAACGATTGAGAGTGTTGATTTAGACTTAAACCAACCAATTCATAGAGCTAATGTCTTATCTACCAAAAAAAATGGGGATTTTTAAGTCAAATTCGTAACGGGCTAAAGTTGCCCTAATGTTACACAGTCCCCGTTAAGTACACTTGGTGTACTTAAGGGGATATTCAATTACTTAAATAAAGTAATAAGACCCAGCACTCGGGTGTCGTTCACAGTTGTGACCAACCCTTGTGTATGTGATGCGCATAGGTGCATTCACATTAGGAGGGATGAAGCCTTGCGTCATTCGTGATGACGGCTAGCGTCATCCGTTACGCGAGGTATCTAGAAAGATACGATCGCAATATAAATTAGTGTTATCTATAGAGATGACATTTTTGATTGGTAAAAATGAGTATTTATATTTAATGCCATTAAATATAAGCAGTCTGAAGACTACTTTCTACTTGTTAAGTGCACACGAGGAGCCGGATTCCCGCTCCCGTGACGAGAGTACTTAGTGCGTTGGGTGAGGTCGCTAAGGCGCCCACCACAACTACCCCTCACTGCCCCAAGAGAAGTGAATGTAACCGCTTCCTTGCTGTGCGAGGGTGTGTGTCTAAGTAGAGCGTGGCCGCATTAAGACGTGCGCACCTACACTTTGCAGCACTTGAAATCCTTCCCACGACCCGCAATTCTGCGTGTGTGCGTGAGGATGAACCTTAACATTGATTAAGCTCATTCCCCCCACCCCTCCGAGCATCATCGGGAGGTGGCAGGGCACTTGGCGCCGGGACTTGGTGAACAAGCCTTGGTCAGGCTCCTGGGCAGTCCTCCTGAGCATAATATTGCTCAGTTGGAGCAGTTTGGGACATTTGTTCTCGAACAGCGGAGGCCCGCGTCCGATACACAGAGCCATGTTGCGGCGGAGTCCATCACTCAGACTCAGGATGAGCTGAGGCATGAGCAGGATCGGAGAGAGGCTCTTAACAGGACTGTTGAGATGCTCTCTGCCCGGCCGCATCAGCCGAGGCCCATTCGGATGGACCCGCCCAAGTTCGATGGACCTGCAGCGCACACGATTGTCCACTGGCTTTAAGCCGTGAAGCAATGCGGTGTCGCGCAGCTCATCGAAAACGACAGCCGGATGGTGTCGTTCGCCATGTCGCATCTGCGCGGTAAGGCCTCAGAGTGGGCTTACTCGGCGCTTATGGCGGACAGAAAGGCGTTCGCTACATAGACGATCTTCAAGGAAAAGATTCGCGCCATGTACCAGCCGCCGTACAACGAACTTTTGCTTCAGGCGCGCTTCTTTGAAGCGCGACAGGAGAAGCGATCTGCAAGAATATGTGCAAGAGATGTGCTCGCTGTCGGTGTCCATCACCGTAGGTCCGATTCTGGAGAACATTAAGGTGCCCACGTTTATGAACGGACTACCGCATGGCCCGTTGCGACAGGCCCTTTTAGAAAGGTGGCGCGGACGATAGAAGAGGCAATCCAAATTGCCTTAGTTGAGGAGCAATCCTAAACAGTGCCTCGGCGACAGCATGGTATAAGCCGTCGGCCGAGAGGTCAGATGCCACTCCCATGGAGTTGGGAAATGCAGACGTTGTCTGCTATAAATGCAGCAAGCGCGGTCATATGATGGCTCGCTGCTATGCCAGGATCTCTGTTGGGGCAAAGATGCCTAGCAAGAGAGGACTCCCTTCCTAAAGGACGATGGCAAGAACCAGCGTGCGAGAAGCATGAGTTCTGTATCGACCACTGAGGGGTCGGGAAATGCAGGAGCGCTGTAGAGGCGGGATGCTCTACTGACGCGGACTCTGGAGCTACCTCTAAGTTCAGAGTTGTGGAACAAATGGGTAGCATAGTCCCTGAGGTCTTGAAATTTCGGACCTCAACCCTGCTGGTCTATAGCGCTCAAGTACGAGGCTATGACCAGGTGATGACCCTCCTAGTGGATTCTAGTATCATCACAAAATTTTGTAAAACTCGCGGCTCTAAGAAAGAGACCGGCGATGTTTAAGTCGCTTCGCCAGGATGGCAAGCGAGAAGAGGCGACGGTTCTTTAGGGAACGGCGCGCTCTTTAAGTCTGAGAGAGTTCAGTTAGAACTCGCCTTCAGCTTTAGTGACTTCTCTTGTAAAGAGAAGTTCACAGTGCTAGGTATGTAGAGTCCGAATGGCCTCATCCTAGGCATGCTATGGTTGGTATTACACCAACCATGACTAGACTAGCGTACACGCACAGTTGCGAACTCTACGCAGGGCACCGGAAAGGATGTGCTCCCACGAGAGGCGTATGCAACTGATGTCGTGTCGATCATAGTTGAGGATGCGTTGACGGGATGTAAAATATCAACAATTCCTACCCAGCTCGTGGAGACTGGGGTAGTGAAAAGGGCAATGTCAAGTAGTCATGTGTCCCATAGTCCTGCATAGAGCCGAGAGCCTGTGGCAGTAGACAGCGATCTGACAGGAAGTCAAGCGTCGCATAAACCGGCACAGTGCCTTGATCCTAGTGCGGTTGGAAGGGGTGTGCTAGCCAGGAGAGCAACGGCATTCGCTTCCCAGTCAAAGGTCGTGGTGACTCGAAGAACGAGTACACGATAGATTAGGACGATCAAAGGCACGTCTAAACGACTGACCTTTGGATCAGTTCCTATTGATGAGGACGGGCCTTCGTACGAGGTGCTCGAGGCCGTCAAAGAAGAAACTGCGGAGGCATCCTCAGTTGAAGTGCTCCGGCAAGTCTTTAAATCTGCCGAGGAGATAGTAAATCTCCCGGAGATGTCGTGGGATCTGTTCCTTGCCGAATTAAATGGAAGGAAAGATCCACGAAGTAGTCACAGCAGTTCCAGACGAGAACTTGGTGTACTGTTGCTCGTCGTTCACAATGGACAAGAGCGACCTAGAACGGACAAAAAGAAGCGGTTCGCCGCTCAAGGCTGAGATGCCTTGAGAGACAGTCCGTTCTTTGAGGTTCTGTGGAAGCATCGCGATGTGTTCCCACAAGAAGTGCCGAGTCTCCTACCAGCAGATAGGGGCATCGCGCACGAGATAGACCTTGAACCTGGCACCAAGTATTGTGTGACCAGGCAATGGCCGTTGCCGAAAGAACAAGTCGATTATATCGATGAGTTTTTCGAGAAGCGAGCCAAGGCGGGACACGTGCGTGAGAGCAAATCGCCTCACTGCAGCCCGACCTTTTGTGTGCGTAAAGCCACAGGTGGATGGCGCGTGATTCATGCTTACAATAAGCTGAACACGGCGACCATACCGGCGCAAACATCAATCCCGCGGAAAGATGTCTTTTTGAATTCCATGGGAAAGTCAGCTATTTTTTCCGCGTTGGATTTGAAGGATGGCTACTATCAGGTACTCATGAGAGAGACCGATGTAGCCAAAACAGCTTGCGTCAGCACCGTGCCTACGCGCCCCATTACTTTGACGATGTATTAGTGCGTAGTAGGGCCGAGGACGGACTGAGCGCAATAGAGTCGCACAAGCGTCATTTAGACGCTGTGTTGCAGACTTTGAAGGACGCCCAATTTTACGTCAACTTGCAAAAGTGCGTCATAGGGGTCCCTGAGATACCTGT
>NC_090622.1:2581985-2589862 GCF_004359215.1 Bremia lactucae | reverse complement strand
TGTGAAAAGACATTCTTACGAGTGTCAGAGGAATTTTGGTGGCCACACCTATATAGATGGGTGGCCAACTATATTCGCTCCTGCGAACAGTGTCAGCGTATTAAGCCTGCACTGTTCAGTAGTGCGCCACTGAAGCCGCTACCGATTCCAACCAACTGTTGGAAGTCAGCAAGGCTGGACTTCATGTTTGGCATGCCGACCAATCATAAGAATCGGACGGGGCTAGTCGTCTTAAGCAAAATGGTGCATTTCGCACCATGAAAAACAAGGATCCCAGGCAAGGAGGCAGCTATCCTGTTCCTGGATCATGTTTACAGACTACAGGGGATGCCCGAGTCCATAGTATCGGACCAAGATCCACGTTTTACGTCTGGTTTTTGTCGACATGTGTTCGAGCTGCTAGGTAGCAAGCTTCACATGCCGACCGCGGATCATCCCCAGACCGACGGCCAAACAGACCGTCGTGGCGGATCTTACGCACTATAGCAACTCCCAAAGAGTGGAGCAAGCAATTGCCCTTTGTGGAGTTCGCTATAAATAACAGCGTCCACGCCAGTACGGGGAGACACGTTGTATATTAACGGACTGCGCCATCCTCGGACGCCAGTATCGCCTGTGCGCAGCCCGAGTCTTAGTGGTGGAAGGTCCCTGACTATGCTCCGTGCGAAAGAGGGACATAGTTTCGTCGATATGACGATGACCCGAGAGGGTATCATCTCAACGACAGAAACTTGCCCTGGTGACCCTGCCAGTTTAGCATTGCTCGATATAACTACGCCTTATGACCGACCTCTCGGTGGTATCATAGGCGAGTTTGATGCTAAAAGCGTAAGCGAGGCTCCCGGCTTTGTGGATGAGCGATTAGCCATCACACGAAAAGTCCGTGACGCGATGGCAAGCGCACAGGACAAGCAAAAAGAGAATGCGGGCCGAAATGGTCGCAAAAATAATGAACGTTTTAGACTGGGTGTAAACGTACTATTAAGCACTGCTGCCTTACATAAGAATGCGATTTCTGTACTAAATGGAGGTACTACGAAGTTGTTGCCGCGTTTGATCGGGCCCTTTACGGTAGTAGAAGAGGTTAATACCATACTTATAGGCCCACCCTTCCCCGGTATATGAAGACGCACCCGGATTCTACGTGGGTCGTCTGAAACGGTATGTAGACCCAAATGAGATCACATATTCCCATCCGTCTAAGGAGACCGATGGTGACGCCGACTGTGAGTCGAGCGTCGTTCGGGTGAGGGAGACGGTGAAGGCGAAAAACTATCAGCCGACTGACTCATCATACCACGAACAGGACTCGGAGAGCGAGAAACATCACGCGAGTAACGCAGATCTCTCAGCATTATCGACTCAAAAAGATCCAAGCGAGGCTTCGGGCGTTCATAACCCTGACGAGCCGTCGCTCGGACATCACAAAGATCCGAGGTCAGTCGCGAGAGTTGACTCTCGAGATCCGCAACACGTCGTTCAGCAGCGCTAAACGCCTGTGACTGAACGGACGAAGGGAAGGCAGCCGCGAGTAGGTGGGCGGGATCGCCACTCCTATCGGGCGCCGCCTGTACTAATGGATGCGGGTGGGAAACAGCGCTTTCTTGTTGGAAGCTTGCTTGCCGGCGGCTCCGTGAGGCGCAGGTATTAGATCCTCGTCCAATTGATAGGTTACCCGAAGAGCTTTGACTCTTGGGAACCGATTAATACCCTACGTATTGATGTGTCTAAGTTGGTGGTTGACTATGAAAAGGAGCACCAGCTGAGGCCTCTTAGCTAGTCTCAAACGGACTAGCAGAAGCAGCGTTGTGAGAAGATACAGGGGGTACAGTACCGCCCATGATATCTTTTACACGCAAGCGAGCGAAATTAATTCACTGCGACCGCTGTTTTATCGCATCGGAATGCGAATATATGCGGTGCGTGAATTCCGCCTCTTACTGGTCGGGCGTTTTATTTGAACACAACACGATCGGGATCGGGAAAATACGCCCAAGCAATTTTTCCTGAGCTTTCCATGATATAAAGACGCCATAATATTTATGAGCGTCTGGTAGAGCGCGCTCTAGGAGCGACGCTCTTGGCCGGTTTAAACCAGGCCATTTAGATGGATGGGGCATCTTTGGTATGCCACTCGTCACATAGCCACGTTCTTAACGACTGGCTCGTGACACCGACTGAGCACATTCACGTGTCGCCGACGGAGCTTTAGGCTCAGAATCCTCTATGTCAAAACCATTATGGATAGGGTCTGAGCATAAGGCGTTGTGGCTATACCGAACGGAGAAGCGGCTGCGCCTTTATGGGCAGCGCACTCATTACCTGTCGCTGCGCTATCCAGCGCAGACGACGAGACAGCATTCGTAAATGTTGCTGTCTCCATGATGTAATCCATAAGAGAAGTTTGGTTGGGCAATAATGCGCCATCATCCTTCCTCATGAGCTCGTTGTCCAAATCACTACTATGAGTAACGGCAACGGTGCCGACTCATTGTAGTCGACAATGAGCGGCGAATCAACATCCTCACTGTTGAAGTGGGTCGGATCCTTAAGCCCCGTTAAGGCGACAGCAACAGTAGCTGTCGGCGTTTCGACTAAGGCATTGGACGCTGCTGGCGTGTTACCGCGGAGCGTGCGATTAGCGCGAGGCTAAGTGTGTATCTTCGCAGACGACCCACCAACGCGGTCCCTTTTAGGTGACATCTTTGGCGCCGTGTATGAAAACAAAGGTCGCTAGAGTGAATGAGAGAACTAGCGGCGTGTTAAGCAGATCCCACTTCCTCCTTCCTCTCTGACGAATTTTAGAATGTAACTTCTTTCTTTTAAAGGGGATGGTGTAACGGGCTAAAGTTGCCAAAATGCTACATAGTCGCCGTTAAGTACTTAAGGGGATGGTCAATTTCTAAATAAAGTAATTCCATCCAATAATCGGGCATGCTTCACATTTGTGACCAACCCTTGTGTATGTGATGCACCTAGGTGCGTTCACATTAGGAGGGATGACGCCTAGCGTTATCCGTGATGACGGTTAGCGTCATCCGTTGTGCGAGGTATCTAAAAAGATACGCTCGCAATTTATATTATTATATCTACAGAGATGATATTTTTGATTGGTAAGAATAGGTATATATATTTGATGCGATTAAATATAAATCAGTCTGAAAACTACTTCTTACTTGGTAGTGCACACGTGCTAGGGTGTGTGTCTAAGTAGAGCGTGGCCGCATTACGACGTGCCTGCCTACAAAACTAATAATGATATTTACTTCTTTGTTTATTTCCTCTTATAAGAAATTAATTTTTGTTATTTCTCTTATAGGATATGATACTAATGTGACGGGACATCTCGTTACAGCTCACAAAGGAACAAGACCAACTCCAAGGACGGATGGAGGTGATATGTAGCGGAGCCACCTCGCTCCTAAAGTCAGAGGAAGACTTTCAGACTCAGAGAGTCACTTACTTCTATTGAACTAACGGGTTTAATAACTCAGGGAGTCGTACACGCTATTAAAGCTTAAGGAATTCTAGTTCAAGGGATTCAGGCATTCGTGTAATTAAGTGGCAACTAGTGCCCAAGAGGATATACCTTAGAAAGACATCTATCTCTTACAGATCAATGCGCAAGCCTTAGGAAGGCACTTAAAAGCTTTAAGATCAAAAGGGGAACTGAACTTTATTTGATTAATTAAATCTAAAGACCTTACCTAGCTAATTAAAATATATTTTGGCCGCCAGATTTACATCTGGCGGCGACCACATTTGTTACCCATAATAAATGGGATTTAAGTAACTAACTATTTTAAAATTATATAAAAGGGTATTTTACCCATTAAGTAAATGTACCACAACAACGGTTCTCCAACCGATGTGTGCCACATTACACCCTCCCCCATCAGACTGTTGACACCGAGTGACAACATTCGCTTCATTATCTCTTTGAGGTTGGAACCTAAACAGCTAACCATTTGGTTGTGTTTTTCATTCCTTTGTTAAATGCAATCAAGCGTGAGTCACAGACTCTTAGCACCTTCCTCGACGATGAGGGAATGGTGGACTTTGAAAGTCACTCTCAATCAGAGGAGGAGTAGAAAGAGCGTCGTTCGCTCACGCCTTCTCCTCCGGATGAACGTCGGCGGGCCCCGAATCCGTTCCCCGCTGATGTCTTAACTGCATTGAGCAGGACACGGGACCCTGAGTCCAACATCATTACAAATGTGCTCGTTGTTGAGAGCAAGAGCAGATAATCCTCATCGAGGAAAGAGCTCGTCGTCGAGCTGCCGAGATATCGAAAGCTAAAGCTCATAGTGAATATCGATTCACTCCGCTTAGTGCGGACGAGCGTCTCAAAGATATAGCGGGTCATAGCCTGGCCATCTGGATCTCTGGTGACCCGGTGAGGACGCCGGAGGAGATCGCTGCCCGCGACGCTCCTCATGAGCAATACCTTACGCCAAAGGTAATGACGCGAAGCCAGTATCTGACGCGTTTACGTGATCAAGCCCGTGGGGCTTCGGTGACCTCCATCAGGGAAATTTCGATCGTTTTGTTTCCAAACGAAACAAGGAGTGAAAATGAAGTCTCATTTAGAAATGGGTCCACCAGGACCGCCGACTTCGTAACATCTGGAATATCAGAGAGCCTGCGGATAGAGGTGATGTTCGTTTGGAACGGAAGCTTCGCTTCGATTTCGCTAAGCTTCAGGCCAAAGGCCAGTTGGCATTTATGCAACAAAACGAAGAAAGGCCTAGCCAATAAATTTGTGCTTCGGTTGACCGTACAACCATACATCGAAGCCGCACTGAGGCTATAGGTCCACCTAATCCCACGTTTAGTGGTGGGAAGTGTCGTTTGACGCGAGTTGACACTGATCTTGGCGCCCAAAAACGTCAAAGGCGTACGGGCAATCTTGCCGAAGAGGTACCTCGAACTCCTAAGAGTTTTCAGAAGAGGGGTACCCTAGCCACTTCACCAGATACTGGTATTGACCCTCACGACGAAGTCGCTTTAAAAGTTTATCCACATGAAATTGAAGGTTCCCCCGCGCATCAAGCAGCGCGGGAGGGGACCGAAATTTCGGCGGAAGCATTTGATGCTCTACCGCACGAAGTGCAACTTCTTCGTGAGGTCCTTGCTCGGGTTGAGAGCTCTTTTGAGGCGGTTCGAGACCGTCTTTCGACGCTGGAGCGTCAGCAGCCTCGTTTAGAGAGCCAGTTGGATATCCTGGTGAGGATGCACAATCTGCGGCACGACCGCCTGTCTCGGCGCAAGCGCCTTCAAGTCCACGTGGGAAGGGTCCTGATATGGCTTAAGCAAGCGAACGTAAAACACTGGGTGTGTACGCAGCTTGCTGTGAAGGTTTAGCGTATAAGCTAGGCCCTTCTTGGCCACGACCGTAAATGGTCCAATAAAGCGCGGGCGCAATTTGGTCTAGAAGACCGCGGAAACCAAGCTGGTAGGTAGATTTTTAGCGTTTAGTAAAACTCGGTCTCCGACCATATAAGAATTAATACAGCTTCTGCCTTTCGCGTCTGCTTGTTCTTTTTGTTTGTCTAAACTATCAGCCATCGTATCCCTGACATGTCTTAAGACACTAAATCGCGTCGCGAGAAACTCGCTTACTTGTTTCCGAACGGTAACAGGGCTAAAATTAGCAAGCCTATCGGCTAATTCTCCCCCACCAAGCACTGAACCACGCAGTGGTATCGTTAATGGAACGCGTGGGTGGGTGAGACCGTTTACATAGAACGGAGTATAGCCTGTAGAGGCATGGACAGCGTTATTTAACGCAAACTCCACACTGGGAGCATTGAGCTCCAGCGCTTTGGTGTCTGAGCACACACGCTGCGTAAAACGTCTTCAGTGACGCGACGCGATTGACACGTTCAGTTTAACCATCGGTCTGCGGATGGTCCGCAGTGGACATATCCAATCTGGTGCCAAGCACTCGAAAAATTGATTTCCAAAATTTACCCGTGAAACGGCGGTCCCGACCAGAGACAATTGCCATTGGCAAACCATGCTGTCGAAACACGAGATCGATAAACAGCTTAGCTGTACCGTCCCCATCGATGGAATCCGACACGGCCGCTAAGTGAGCCATTTTGCACAATCGGTTAACAAAGACCACTTTACCGGAGTTACCGGCTGAATCTTTCGGTAGACCGAAAACAAAATCCTATCTAATGGACTCCCAGCAATTTATGGGGACGGGAGGCTCGCCAGTGGCGCAGCAGCATGCGTCGAGGGTTCAATCTGTTGGCAAATTCGCATGTGCGAACATATGTGCTGACCCATTTATAAAGTTTCGGCCGCCAATAAATCTGGCTTGCAAAGCCGTAGGCCTCATCCTTACCGTGATGACCAGCAAGGACAGTATCGTGTGCCTCATAGAGGATTCGGTACTTCAAATCCTCATCATGAGGTACAACGACACGCGGGGGGTCCGCGGTGTCTGTGCAATAGAGCAACAGGTCGTTATCGATAGAATATCGATGTAACCTTGCACGCAAACATGCCGGCCATTGAATACTCAAATCAGAGTTCTTTAGAGCTCGTAGCAGAGCTACACGCTGTTCGTCTATGGCGTAAGCCGAACGGATTAATTCAGTAATAGGCGACATTATAGTCGTTAATTGAGAGAGCTCATAATCCGGCCTGCGTGATAACGCATCGGCCAAAGCATTTTGCTTGCCGGGTTTATACATTACTTCGAAGTTGTATTCCGCAAAAAAAGGATAGCCACCGGGCCATTTTCTATGAGAGATGGGGCAACTTAGTCGCCGTGTGTAATGACACGCGATCTGTATTTATCACAAACGGCTTAGAGCCGAGCAGATGAACTCTGAATTTGACGAGAGCATACTTTATAGCAAGTAACCCTTGGTCATGAACTGGGTAGTACTTTTCCACAGCTTTAAGCTGTCTAGACTCGAACGCAATAACACGTTCATGCCCATCAACATCTGTTTGTAACAGAGCACTGCCAATGGCAAAATCTGATGCGTCACAGACGACACTGAAAGGCCAGTTCGAGTTTGGCAGTGCCAGAATCGGGGCGTGGATAAGACTATCCTTCACTGCTCGGAAAGCATTATTTTCGGCGCTAGTCCAGCACCATTGTGTATACTTTTTAAAGAGATTAGATATGGCCTAGCCATATCAGCGTAATTTTCGCTATATTTGTGTAAATAATATGCGAGACCCAACCACATACGCAAATCCTTTTGGTTTTAGGAACCGGCCAATCTACTATGGCTTTTACCTTAGCGGGTTCCGCTCTAACGCCTCGCTATCATTGAAGCATTCTAGAAATGAATTTCAGCTGCGCCAAAAATGCATTTAGATGCAGTGGCATACAAATTATTTGCGCGAATACACTCGAGCACAGCTCGCAAATGGTCTAAATGGTTTCCATATCCGACGACCCTGCTCCGCGCGACTATGTACAAAATCGAAATAAGTCTATGCATAAACTTCGATGAGGGCGGAAAATTTGCGTCACTAGACGATTACATTGTTGCCGGGGCGTTGAAAAGCCCTTGTGGCATAACCAATTACTCCCATAACATACCGCTTGGTATACTAACTGCTGTAAGCGGGATATCGCTAGCTTGCATCAGCAGTTGGTAGTAACCATCGACTAAGTCCAATGCACTGTACATTGTACATCCCACCATATTGTTTAGAAGAACTTTCTTTCTAGGAATGGGGCTTGTGCTGGTATAGTGACAGCATCAAGCTTATTATAAGCATGTGCAACGCGCCATTACCCATTTGGCTTTTTGACACAAAATGTCGGTGTCGAATAAGGAGATTTGCTCTCTCGTACCATTCCAGCCTCGTGCTTAGCACGAGAAAAATCGTCAATGACGTCA
>NC_090622.1:2545170-2581253 GCF_004359215.1 Bremia lactucae | reverse complement strand
TCACGCATCACTGCGGACCGCAATAAACTCACCGCACCTCTCGCCTAGAATGGCAAGATGACTTACATTCTTCTCTGAGTTTAATTTCAAAGTTGAATACAAACCGGGTAAGTTGAATGGCTTGGCTGACGCTTTATCGCGCAGACCAGACTTCGAGGTAAGACACTAGAAAAGTGTATCTAGTGCTAAAGCACAATTTCTGCCGTAAACGTTGGCAGCCATACAGGCATACCACGTGACGAGCTCATTAACCTCTGAAATAAAAGAGAGCTACAGTCAGGACGACCATTGTCGCCTGCTGTTGGGTCACTTTGGTGGCCGAAAAGTAACCCTTCCGTCGCACCTGAAAGCTAAGCTAAATCGCTTTAGCTACAGCGATGGCCTGTTATGGCATCAGCTGTCACGGCCCGTTATGGCATCAGCTGTCACGGCCTGTTATGGCATCAGCTGTCACCTTGTGATCCCTTGAGACTCTATGTGCCTTGAGACACAGATCTCAAGCTGATGACCCTTCACGAGCTCCATGATGCGCCATCTAGTGGGCATCTGGGTTGTGAAAAGACATTCTTACGAGTGTCAGAGGAATTTTGGTGGCCACACCTATATAGATGGGTGGCCAACTATATTCGCTCCTGCGAACAGTGTCAGCGTATTAAGCCTGCACTGTTCAGTAGTGCGCCACTGAAGCCGCTACCGATTCCAACCAACTGTTGGAAGTCAGCAAGTCTGGACTTCATGTTTGGCATGCCGACCAATCATAAGAATCGGACGGGGCTAGTCGTCTTAAGCAAAATGGTGCATTTCGCACCATGAAAAACAAGGATCCCAGGCAAGGAGGCAGCTATCCTGTTCCTGGATCATGTTTACAGACTACAGGGGATGCCCGAGTCCATAGTATCGGACCAAGATCCACGTTTTACGTCTGGTTTTTGTCGACATGTGTTCGAGCTGCTAGGTAGCAAGCTTCACATGCCGACCGCGGATCATCCCCAGACCGACGGCCAAACAGACCGTCGTGGCGGATCTTACGCACTATAGCAACTCCCAAAGAGTGGAGCAAGCAATTGCCTTTTGTGGAGTTCGCTATAAATAACAGCGTCCACGCCAGTACGGGGAGACACGTTGTATATTAACGGACTGCGCCATCCTCGGACGCCAGTATCGCCTGTGCGCAGCCCGAGTCTTAGTGGTGGAAGGTCCCTGACTATGCTCCGTGCGAAAGAGGGACATAGTTTCGTCGATATGACGATGACCCGAGAGGGTATCATCTCAACGACAGAAACTTGCCCTGGTGACCCTGCCAGTTTAGCATTGCTCGATATAACTACGCCTTATGACCGACCTCTCGGTGGTATCATAGGCGAGTTTGATGCTAAAAGCGTAAGCGAGGCTCCCGGCTTTGTGGATGAGCGATTAGCCATCACACGAAAAGTCCGTGACGCGATGGCAAGCGCACAGGACAAGCAAAAAGAGAATGCGGGCCGAAATGGTCGCAAAAATAATGAACGTTTTAGACTGGGTGTAAACGTACTATTAAGCACTGCTGCCTTACATAAGAATGCGATTTCTGTACTAAATGGAGGTACTACGAAGTTGTTGCCGCGTTTGATCGGGCCCTTTACGGTAGTAGAAGAGGTTAATACCATACCTATAGGCCCACCCTTCCCCGGTATATGAAGACGCACCCGGATTCTACGTGGGTCGTCTGAAACGGTATGTAGACCCAAATGAGATCACATATTCCCATCCGTCTAAGGAGACCGATGGTGACGCCGACTGTGAGTCGAGCGTCGTTCGGGTGAGGGAGACGGTGAAGGCGAAAAACTATCAGCCGACTGACTCATCATACCACGAACAGGACTCGGAGAGCGAGAAACATCACGCGAGTAACGCAGATCTCTCAGCATTATCGACTCAAAAAGATCCAAGCGAGGCTTCGGGCGTTCATAACCCTGACGAGCCGTCGCTCGGACATCACAAAGATCCGAGGTCAGTCGCGAGAGTTGACTCTCGAGATCCGCAACACGTCGTTCAGCAGCGCTAAACGCCTGTGACTGAACGGACGAAGGGAAGGCAGCCGCGAGTAGGTGGGCGGGATCGCCACTCCTATCGGGCGCCGCCTGTACTAATGGATGCGGGTGGGAAACAGCGCTTTCTTGTTGGAAGCTTGCTTGCCGGCGGCTCCGTGAGGCGCAGGTATTAGATCCTCGTCCAATTGATAGGTTACCCGAAGAGCTTTGACTCTTGGGAACCGATTAATACCCTACGTATTGATGTGTCTAAGTTGGTGGTTGACTATGAAAAGGAGCACCAGCTGAGGCCTCTTAGCTAGTCTCAAACGGACTAGCAGAAGCAGCGTTGTGAGAAGATACAGGGGGTACAGTACCGCCCATGATATCTTTTACACGCAAGCGAGCGAAATTAATTCACTGCGACCGCTGTTTTATCGCATCGGAATGCGAATATATGCGGTGCGTGAATTCCGCCTCTTACTGGTCGGGCGTTTTATTTGAACACAACACGATCGGGATCGGGAAAATACGCCCAAGCAATTTTTCCTGAGCTTTCCATGATATAAAGACGCCATAATATTTATGAGCGTCTGGTAGAGCGCGCTCTAGGAGCGACGCTCTTGGCCGGTTTAAACCAGGCCATTTAGATGGATGGGGCATCTTTGGTATGCCACTCGTCACATAGCCACGTTCTTAACGACTGGCTCGTGACACCGACTGAGCACATTCACGTGTCGCCGACGGAGCTTTAGGCTCAGAATCCTCTATGTCAAAACCATTATGGATAGGGTCTGAGCATAAGGCGTTGTGGCTATACCGAACGGAGAAGCGGCTGCGCCTTTATGGGCAGCGCACTCATTACCTGTCGCTGCGCTATCCAGCGCAGACGACGAGACAGCATTCGTAAATGTTGCTGTCTCCATGATGTAATCCATAAGAGAAGTTTGGTTGGGCAATAATGCGCCATCATCCTTCCTCATGAGCTCGTTGTCCAAATCACTACTATGAGTAACGGCAACGGTGCCGACTCATTGTAGTCGACAATGAGCGGCGAATCAACATCCTCACTGTTGAAGTGGGTCGGATCCTTAAGCCCCGTTAAGGCGACAGCAACAGTAGCTGTCGGCGTTTCGACTAAGGCATTGGACGCTGCTGGCGTGTTACCGCGGAGCGTGCGATTAGCGCGAGGCTAAGTGTGTATCTTCGCAGACGACCCACCAACGCGGTCCCTTTTAGGTGACATCTTTGGCGCCGTGTATGAAAACAAAGGTCGCTAGAGTGAATGAGAGAACTAGCGGCGTGTTAAGCAGATCCCACTTCCTCCTTCCTCTCTGACGAATTTTAGAATGTAACTTCTTTCTTTTAAAGGGGATGGTGTAACGGGCTAAAGTTGCCAAAATGCTACATAGTCGCCGTTAAGTACTTAAGGGGATGGTCAATTTCTAAATAAAGTAATTCCATCCAATAATCGGGCATGCTTCACATTTGTGACCAACCCTTGTGTATGTGATGCACCTAGGTGCGTTCACATTAGGAGGGATGACGCCTAGCGTTATCCGTGATGACGGTTAGCGTCATCCGTTGTGCGAGGTATCTAAAAAGATACGCTCGCAATTTATATTATTATATCTACAGAGATGATATTTTTGATTGGTAAGAATAGGTATATATATTTGATGCGATTAAATATAAATCAGTCTGAAAACTACTTCTTACTTGGTAGTGCACACGTGCTAGGGTGTGTGTCTAAGTAGAGCGTGGCCGCATTACGACGTGCCTGCCTACAAAACTAATAATGATATTTACTTCTTTGTTTATTTCCTCTTATAAGAAATTAATTTTTGTTATTTCTCTTATAGGATATGATACTAATGTGACGGGACATCTCGTTACAGCTCACAAAGGAACAAGACCAACTCCAAGGACGGATGGAGGTGATATGTAGCGGAGCCACCTCGCTCCTAAAGTCAGAGGAAGACTTTCAGACTCAGAGAGTCACTTACTTCTATTGAACTAACGGGTTTAATAACTCAGGGAGTCGTACACGCTATTAAAGCTTAAGGAATTCTAGTTCAAGGGATTCAGGCATTCGTGTAATTAAGTGGCAACTAGTGCCCAAGAGGATATACCTTAGAAAGACATCTATCTCTTACAGATCAATGCGCAAGCCTTAGGAAGGCACTTAAAAGCTTTAAGATCAAAAGGGGAACTGAACTTTATTTGATTAATTAAATCTAAAGACCTTACCTAGCTAATTAAAATATATTTTGGCCGCCAGATTTACATCTGGCGGCGACCACATTTGTTACCCATAATAAATGGGATTTAAGTAACTAACTATTTTAAAATTATATAAAAGGGTATTTTACCCATTAAGTAAATGTACCACAACAACGGTTCTCCAACCGATGTGTGCCACATTACACCCTCCCCCATCAGACTGTTGACACCGAGTGACAACATTCGCTTCATTTCTCTTTGAGGTTGGAACCTAAACAGCTAACCATTTGGTTGTGTTTTTCATTCCTTTGTTAAATGCAATCAAGCGTGAGTCACAGACTCTTAGCACCTTCCTCGACGATGAGGGAATGGTGGACTTTGAAAGTCACTCTCAATCAGAGGAGGAGTAGAAAGAGCGTCGTTCGCTCACGCCTTCTCCTCCGGATGAACGTCGGCGGGCCCCGAATCCGTTCCCCGCTGATGTCTTAACTGCATTGAGCAGGACACGGGACCCTGAGTCCAACATCATTACAAATGTGCTCGTTGTTGAGAGCAAGAGCAGATAATCCTCATCGAGGAAAGAGCTCGTCGTCGAGCTGCCGAGATATCGAAAGCTAAAGCTCATAGTGAATATCGATTCACTCCGCTTAGTGCGGACGAGCGTCTCAAAGATATAGCGGGTCATAGCCTGGCCATCTGGATCTCTGGTGACCCGGTGAGGACGCCGGAGGAGATCGCTGCCCGCGACGCTCCTCATGAGCAATACCTTACGCCAAAGGTAATGACGCGAAGCCAGTATCTGACGCGTTTACGTGATCAAGCCCGTGGGGCTTCGGTGACCTCCATCAGGGAAATTTCGATCGTTTTGTTTCCAAACGAAACAAGGAGTGAAAATGAAGTCTCATTTAGAAATGGGTCCACCAGGACCGCCGACTTCGTAACATCTGGAATATCAGAGAGCCTGCGGATAGAGGTGATGTTCGTTTGGAACGGAAGCTTCGCTTCGATTTCGCTAAGCTTCAGGCCAAAGGCCAGTTGGCATTTATGCAACAAAACGAAGAAAGGCCTAGCCAATAAATTTGTGCTTCGGTTGACCGTACAACCATACATCGAAGCCGCACTGAGGCTATAGGTCCACCTAATCCCACGTTTAGTGGTGGGAAGTGTCGTTTGACGCGAGTTGACACTGATCTTGGCGCCCAAAAACGTCAAAGGCGTACGGGCAATCTTGCCGAAGAGGTACCTCGAACTCCTAAGAGTTTTCAGAAGAGGGGTACCCTAGCCACTTCACCAGATACTGGTATTGACCCTCACGACGAAGTCGCTTTAAAAGTTTATCCACATGAAATTGAAGGTTCCCCCGCGCATCAAGCAGCGCGGGAGGGGGCCGAAATTTCGGCGGAAGCATTTGATGCTCTACGGCACGAGGTGCAACTTCTTCGTGAGGTCCTTGCTCGGGTTGAGAGCTCTTTTGAGGCGGTTCGGGACCGTCTTTCGACGCTGGAGCGTCAGCAGCCTCGTTTAGAGGGCCAGCTGGACATCCTGGTGAGGATGCAGCAATCTGCGGCACGACCGCCTGTCTCGGCGCAAGCGCCTTCAAGTCCACGTGGGAAGGGTCCCGATATGGCTTAAGCAAGCCAACGTAAAACACTGGGTGTGTACGCAGCTTGCTGGGAAGGTTTAGCGTATAAGCTAGGCCCTTCTTGGCCACGACCGTAAATGGTCCAATAAAGCGCGGGCGCAATTTGGTCTTGAAGACCGCGGAAACCAAGTTGGTAGGTAGGTTTTTAGCGTTTAGTAAAACTCGGTCTCCGACCATATAAGAATTAATACAGCTTCTGCCTTTGGCATCTGCTTGTTCTTTTTGTTTGTCTTGGCTATCAGCCATCGTATCCCTTACATGTCTTAAGACACTAAATCGCGTCGCGAGAAACTCGCTTACTTGTTTCCGAACGGTAACAGGGCTGATATCGGCAAGCCTATCGGCTAATTCTCCCCCACCAAGCCCTTAACCCTGCAGTGGTATCGTTAATGGAACGCGCGGTTGGTAAGACCGTTTACATAGAACACAGTATAGCCTGTAGAGGCATGAACAGCGTCATTGAACGCAAACTCCACTACTGGGAGCATTGAGCTCCAGCGCTTTGGTGTCTGAGCACACACGCTGCGTTAAACGTCTTCAATGACGCGATTGACAAGTTCAGTTCGACCATCGGTCTGTGGATGGTCCGCAGTGGACATCTCCAATCTGGTTATAAGCACTCGGAAAATTGATTTCCAGATTTACCCGTAAAATCGGGGATCCCGATCAGAGATAATTGCCACTGGCAAACCATGTTTTCGAAACACGCGATCGATGAACAGCTTAGCTGTACCGTCTCCATCAATGGAATCTGGCACGGCTGCTTAGTAAGCCATTTTGCTCAAACGGTCAACAAAGACCACTATACCGGAGTTACCGGCTGAATCTTTCGGTAGCCCAAAGACGAAATCCATACTAATGGACTCCCACAATCCTATGGGGACGGGAAGACTCGCCAGTGGCGCAGCAGCATGTGTCGAGGGTTTAATCCGTTGGCACGTTTCGCATGTGCGAATATATGTGCTGACCCATTTTTAAAGTTTGGGCCACCGACTCTGGCCTATGAAGCCGTAGGTCTTTTCTCAAGCGAGATGACCACCAAGGACAGTATCGTGTGCCTCATATTGGATCCGGTACTTCACCTCCTCATCATGAGGAACAATGACACGCGGAGGGTCCGCGATGTTTGTGCAACAGGTTGTTATCGATAGAAATCGATGTAACCTTGCACGCAAACGTGCCGCCAATTTAATACCCAATTTGAGTCCTATAACGCTCGTAGCAGAGCTGCACACTGTTTATCCTTGGCGTAAGCCGAACTGATTAATTCAGGAATAGGTGACGAGATAGTCGTTGAATGAGAATCTCATAATCCGGCCTGCGTGATAACGCGTCGGCCAAAGCATTTTGCTTGCCGGGCTTATACTTCACCACGAAGTTGGATTCCGCAAAAAAAGATAGTTATCGGGCCATTTTCTGTGAGAGATGGGGCGACTTAGTCGCCGTGCGCAATGATGTGTGATCTGTAAAAATCACAAACGGCTTAGAGCCGAGTGGATGACCTCTGAATTTGACGAGAGCATACTTCATAACAAGGAACTCTTTGTCATGAACTGGGTAGTTCTTTTCCGCAGCTTTAAGCTTTTTAGACTCGAACGCAATAACACGTTGATGCCCATCAACATCTGTTTGTAACAGAGCACTGCCAATGGCAAAATCTGATGCGTCAAAGACGATACTGAAAGGCCAATTTGGGTTTGGCAGTACCAGAATCGGGGCATGGATAAGACTACCCTTAACTGCTCGAAAAGCATTATTTTCGGTGCTAGTCCAGCACCATTCTATATCTTTCTTTAGGAGTTTAGATAATGGCCTAGCCATATCAGCGTAATTTTTGCTATATTTGTGTAAATAATTGGCGAGACCCAACCACTTAAGCAAATCCTTTTGGTTTTTAGGAACCGGCCAATCTACTATGGCTTTTACCTTAGCGGAATCGCTCTAAGGCATCGCTTTCCAATGAAGTTTTCTAAAGAAGGAATTTCGTCTGCGCCAAAAATGCATTTAGATGCATTGGCATACAATTTTTTTGTGCGCATGCATTCGAGCACTGCTCGCAAATGGTCTAAATGGTTTTCCATATCCGACCGACCCTGCTCCGCACGACTATGGACAAAAATGTCATCGAAATAAGTCTGTGCATAACCTCGATGAGGGCGAAACAGTTGCGTCACTAGACGATTAAATGTTGCCGGGGCGTTGGAAAGCCATTGTGGAAAACCAGCCACTCCCATTACATGCCGCTTTGGGTGCTAACCGCTGTAAGCGGGATATCACTAGCTCGCATAAGCACTTGGTAGTAACCATTGACTAAGTCCAATGCACTGTACATTGTACATCCCACCATATTGTTCTAAAGAACATCTTTTCTAGGAATGGGGGTTTGGGCTGGTATAGTGGCAGCCTTAAGCTTATTATAAGCATGTACAATGCGCCATTTACCATTTGGCTTTTTGACACAAAAATGTCGGTGTCGAATGAGGAGATTTGTTCTCTCGTAACATTTCAGCCTCGTGCTTTGCATGGAAGAAATCGTCAATGACGTCACACTGCTCCTTTGGTAAAAGCCATTGTTCTTGTGACACAGTATTTGGTTCCCATTACTAAGTCAATTTCATGATGAACACTTCTATCCGGAGCTAAAACAGATGGTGGGTTATTACATACCTTATCTTGGAATTCCTTAATTAAGGAATAAAAAGGATCCGTAGGATCTTCCAGGATCGGTGACCCATTTCGCGCACAAAGTGCACCTTTTGTGTCATCCAGGACAGCTTCGTCTAGAAGTGACGATGAGTTTAACTCAACCATAGGTCGAATGACCATCATTTCAGATAAGTCACCAGTTTTTAAGACTCGACCGCACTCATCAATAGACATTTCGTCTAGCTCTAAAAGAGCATGTAACGAGAGGATTGCCGCAAGGCTTACTTCCCCCTCAATGTTACCGGTTACGCCATTTACAAGCGTATGTACTTGCTCACTCGTATCACTTTGTGAGGGTATACACGCTTCGTGTCCATCCTGTCTTGGAGTGAAGATGAAGACAATACGCCTTTTAGAGGCCGGGACATTCACGTCCCCAGGGTTTTCAGCCTGTATTGGTTCTATACAAGACATGGTGTCTAATTTGACATCCGATAAAGAGTTAAAAAACTCAACTTCCTTATCCAGCGAACGTTTACGTGTCGCCTCACGTGCATTAGGAGGATTTGACCCAAAATGCCCTGGCGAACCGCCAATAGTGTCACTATTGACACTTAGGATGGTGCCACCTCGGCCGACCATACTCGGTGGACTTAGACGTGCCACTCCACGTATCTCAGGGATATTGCACGCTGCTTTCAGCATTTAGTGAATCGTTAGTATAGCGAGTGTTACTCGACGAAGTACGTGCCGTTTTACTTATTTCTGCTCAGTCGGGCTCAAAATTAATGTTTTTAACATTAGAGTTTATTAACTCAGACATGCCAATGTCTAAAACAGTGACAGACTCATTCTTGGTATGGCCTGGCTAGAACATCATGAACCGAATTAGTAATATTTATTGTGAGGAGTAGCTTCTCCAGACAAGCTATTGATAAGCCTTTCTGGCAAAAGCCACGGCTTCTTTTCAGGGGCGAGATGAGACATTTTACTGTCTTCACTCCCCTGACCGTGGATCAATTGGAAGTCTAAGACCTTAGGCGCCACGCGCAATATTCCTAGCAAAGTTTTGGAGAGTCATGGACCCACCTTTGCTAGGCAACAAATGAGATCATATCTCGAATCCAAATCAAGGACGAGACAGCGTTCCATACTGTCAAAGTCCAGAAACTTTATACCTAAGTTCAATGGAACTTTGGGAACAGTGACCCGAGTCCCTGTCCCTAAGCAAACAGTGTTATTGTATTATCTCCATGCGCTCTAAGTACCTCCACGTATTGTTGATTTCCCTCAATAGAAAGGCGTCGAGCATAATTGCAAGACACTCCTGAGTCAATTAAAATTGACCACGGCTTACCAAAGCCCTTTACAATCGAAATGAGCACCAAGCTAATTGGGGCAAGGTTCTATTTATTCTCACCTCCTTGAGGTTTAACCGAGCCTAGGTCTTCCCCAGAAGGGCGCCCCGCATCTACTGGGTATCGACGTTTCCCCGCACCGTACCAGATCTCTGGTATAGGTCGGAGTTGGAGCTCTTTCGGGCTTTACGCAAATTTCGAAGTGGGCAGGCAGGGCGTAAATGTTTCGTGCATTCGCGCACATAACATCTACGGATGGTCTTATGCTGTTCCACAGCTTGAAGAGCCTCTTCTCCTTCCTCAACGAGGCTTATAAACATAGGTTCCGCTCTATTAGACGGAACCCATGTGCTCGAAGAGCTTGTTCGGTAAACAGGCGTGCTAACGCGGGCAGACTTAAAGTCAAAGTCGGCGCGTAGCGCTATGGCAACTGCCTCTTCGAACGTAGCCGGATGAGATCGGAACAATTCCGTCCGGGCAATGCCTTCATTGAGACCCCCCATAAAAAAGGTCACTACAATTGCCTCTTGCACCGGGTCTTGATGCATAGATGCAATGAGAGTTCTCAACTCCTGGACAAAGACCCCCAGGGTTCTTTTACCCTGCCGAGTCGCTAGGAGTCGTGCTCGCATGCAAAAAGCCTGATCAGGCGGTGCAAACATGCTGGTCACTTGCTGTTTCAGCGAATCCCATGAGGGGAAAGCGTCGTTTATGGATGTGCTGCACATTAATGCCCACTCTATGGCTCTACCTCCAAGTTTGGACATGGCCATAGCCACATTTGCCTTTCTGGTAAGAACAAGACGTAATCAATGGACATTTCCATTTGCTCAATTCAAAAAGGGAGATTTTCTCCCTCTTTTCCCTCATTTTTTTTTACATTTACAGTTAGAGGGCGAGCCCTCGGCTCTGAGTCAGGTACGGAGATGTACCGGGTAGGCATAGATGCCGCTAAAGGGTCCTGTACCTGACCGATCAGGGAGGCTTTGTACCGCATGAAAGCTTCAAGCCTTGCATGCAGGACCTCTGGTCCCTGGGAAATAATAAATTCCACGTGCTCAAGCCCGAATAAGATTTTGAGCTTGTCATAAGCGGCGCGTTGCGCTTCTGACAATTCTGGAACCTCTTTCACTGTCGTAAAAAATAAGTCTTGTAAAGACTCAGGCGTAGGTTGACTACGAGTGCTACCAGGTGTAGCGGAGCTATCACGCTCCTAAAGTCAGAGAAAGACTCTCAGACTCAGAGAGTCACTTAGTTCTATTGAGCTTATGGGTTTAACAACTCTGGGAGTCGTACATGCTATTAAAGCTTAAGGAATCCTAGTTCAAGGGATTCAGGGGTTCGTAAAGCCAAGTGGCAACTAGTGCCCAAGAGGATATACCTTAGAAAGGCTTCTATCTCTTACAAATCAATGCGCAAGCCTTAGGAAGGCACTTAACGCTTTAAGATCAATGAGGAACTGCACTTTATTTAATTATTTAAATCTAAAAACCTTACCCTAGCTAATTTAAAATAGATTTCGGCCCCAGATTTATATCTGGCGGCGACCACATAATTATTGCCCATATTTAATGGGATTTAAGCAACTAACTATTTTAAAATTAGATAAAGGGTATTTTACCCATTTAGTAAATGTACCACAACAACGGTTCTCCAACCGATGTGTGCCCCATTACACTATCAGCTTAAAGACATGAACTTTCCCTAGTGACCCTGCCAGTTTAGCAGTGGTCAATAAAACTACGTCCTATGACCGACCTCTCGGCGGTATCATAGGCGAGTTTGATGCTAAAAGCGTGAGCGAGGCTCAACGCTTTTTGATTAAGCGATTAGCCATCACACGAAAAGTCCGTGACGAGATGGCAAGCGCACAGGACAAGCAAAAAGAATATGCTGACCGAAATGGTCTCAAAATTAACGAACGCTTTAAAGTGGGTGAAAAAGTACTATTAAGTATTGCTACCCTACCTAAAAATGCAATTTTTGTACTACCTGGAGGTACTACGAAGTTGTTGCACCGTTTCATTGGGCCCTTTAAGGTGGTAATAGAGGTTGGTGACTCAAATTATAGGCTCACCCTTCCCTCGTATATAAAGACGCGCCGTATTTTAAGTGGGTCGTCTGAAACGGTATGTAGACTCAAATGAGCCTCATACCCCCATTCGTCGAAGAAGACGATGGTGACGCCGACTGTGAGTCTAGCGGCGATCAGATGAGGGAGACGGTGAATTTACTTGGTGACTGCCTATGAAAAGGAGCACCAGCTGAGGCCTCTTCGCTAGTCTCAAATGGACTAGCAGAAGTAGCGTAGTGAGAAGAAACAGGGGGTACAGTACCGCCCATGATTTCTTTACACGCAAGCGAGCGAAATTAATTCACTGCGACCGCTGTTTTATCGCATCGGAATGCGAATATATGCGGTGCGTGAATTCCGCCTCTTACTGGTCGGGCGTTTTATTTGAACACAACACGATCGGGATCGGGAAAATACGCCCAAGCAATTTTTCCTGAGCTTTCCATGATATAAAGACGCCATAATATTTATGAGCGTCTGGTAGAGCGCGCTCTAGGAGCGACGCTCTTGGCCGGTTTAAACCAGGCCATTTAGATGGATGGGGCATCTTTGGTATGCCACTCGTCACATAGCCACGTTCTTAACGACTGGCTCGTGACACCGACTGAGCACATTCACGTGTCGCCGACGGAGCTTTAGGCTCAGAATCCTCTATGTCAAAACCATTATGGATAGGGTCTGAGCATAAGGCGTTGTGGCTATACCGAACGGAGAAGCGGCTGCGCCTTTATGGGCAGCGCACTCATTACCTGTCGCTGCGCTATCCAGCGCAGACGACGAGACAGCATTCGTAAATGTTGCTGTCTCCATGATGTAATCCATAAGAGAAGTTTGGTTGGGCAATAATGCGCCATCATCCTTCCTCATGAGCTCGTTGTCCAAATCACTACTATGAGTAACGGCAACGGTGCCGACTCATTGTAGTCGACAATGAGCGGCGAATCAACATCCTCACTGTTGAAGTGGGTCGGATCCTTAAGCCCCGTTAAGGCGACAGCAACAGTAGCTGTCGGCGTTTCGACTAAGGCATTGGACGCTGCTGGCGTGTTACCGCGGAGCGTGCGATTAGCGCGAGGCTAAGTGTGTATCTTCGCAGACGACCCACCAACGCGGTCCCTTTTAGGTGACATCTTTGGCGCCGTGTATGAAAACAAAGGTCGCTAGAGTGAATGAGAGAACTAGCGGCGTGTTAAGCAGATCCCACTTCCTCCTTCCTCTCTGACGAATTTTAGAATGTAACTTCTTTCTTTTAAAGGGGATGGTGTAACGGGCTAAAGTTGCCAAAATGCTACATAGTCGCCGTTAAGTACTTAAGGGGATGGTCAATTTCTAAATAAAGTAATTCCATCCAATAATCGGGCATGCTTCACATTTGTGACCAACCCTTGTGTATGTGATGCACCTAGGTGCGTTCACATTAGGAGGGATGACGCCTAGCGTTATCCGTGATGACGGTTAGCGTCATCCGTTGTGCGAGGTATCTAAAAAGATACGCTCGCAATTTATATTATTATATCTACAGAGATGATATTTTTGATTGGTAAGAATAGGTATATATATTTGATGCGATTAAATATAAATCAGTCTGAAAACTACTTCTTACTTGGTAGTGCACACGTGCTAGGGTGTGTGTCTAAGTAGAGCGTGGCCGCATTACGACGTGCCTGCCTACAAAACTAATAATGATATTTACTTCTTTGTTTATTTCCTCTTATAAGAAATTAATTTTTGTTATTTCTCTTATAGGATATGATACTAATGTGACGGGACATCTCGTTACAGCTCACAAAGGAACAAGACCAACTCCAAGGACGGATGGAGGTGATATGTAGCGGAGCCACCTCGCTCCTAAAGTCAGAGGAAGACTTTCAGACTCAGAGAGTCACTTACTTCTATTGAACTAACGGGTTTAATAACTCAGGGAGTCGTACACGCTATTAAAGCTTAAGGAATTCTAGTTCAAGGGATTCAGGCATTCGTGTAATTAAGTGGCAACTAGTGCCCAAGAGGATATACCTTAGAAAGACATCTATCTCTTACAGATCAATGCGCAAGCCTTAGGAAGGCACTTAAAAGCTTTAAGATCAAAAGGGGAACTGAACTTTATTTGATTAATTAAATCTAAAACCTTACCTAGCTAATTAAAATATATTTTGGCCGCCAGATTTACATCTGGCGGCGACCACATTTGTTACCCATAATAAATGGGATTTAAGTAACTAACTATTTTAAAATTATATAAAAGGGTATTTTACCCATTATGTAAATGTACCACAACAACGGTTCTCCAACCGATGTGTGCCACATTACACCCTCCCCCATCAGACTGTTGACACCGAGTGACAACATTCGCTTCATTATCTCTTTGAGGTTGGAACCTAAACAGCTAACCATTTGGTTGTGTTTTTCATTCCTTTGTTAAATGCAATCAAGCGTGAGTCACAGACTCTTAGCACCTTCCTCGACGATGAGGGAATGGTGGACTTTGAAAGTCACTCTCAATCAGAGGAGGAGTAGAAAGAGCGTCGTTCGCTCACGCCTTCTCCTCCGGATGAACGTCGGCGGGCCCCGAATCCGTTCCCCGCTGATGTCTTAACTGCATTGAGCAGGACACGGGACCCTGAGTCCAACATCATTACAAATGTGCTCGTTGTTGAGAGCAAGAGCAGATAATCCTCATCGAGGAAAGAGCTCGTCGTCGAGCTGCCGAGATATCGAAAGCTAAAGCTCATAGTGAATATCGATTCACTCCGCTTAGTGCGGACGAGCGTCTTAAAGATATAGCGGGTCATAGCCTGGCCATCTGGATCTCTGGTGACCCGGTGAGGACGCCGGAGGAGATCGCTGCCCGCGACGCTCCTCATGAGCAATACCTTACGCCAAAGGTAATGACGCGAAGCCAGTATCTGACGCGTTTACGTGATCAAGCCCGTGGGGCTTCGGTGACCTCCATCAGGGAAATTTCGATCGTTTTGTTTCCAAACGAAACAAGGAGTGAAAATGAAGTCTCATTTAGAAATGGGTCCACCAGGACCGCCGACTTCGTAACATCTGGAATATCAGAGAGCCTGCGGATAGAGGTGATGTTCGTTTGGAACGGAAGCTTCGCTTCGATTTCGCTAAGCTTCAGGCCAAAGGCCAGTTGGCATTTATGCAACAAAACGAAGAAAGGCCTAGCCAATAAATTTGTGCTTCGGTTGACCGTACAACCATACATCGAAGCCGCACTGAGGCTATAGGTCCACCTAATCCCACGTTTAGTGGTGGGAAGTGTCGTTTGACGCGAGTTGACACTGATCTTGGCGCCCAAAAACGTCAAAGGCGTACGGGCAATCTTGCCGAAGAGGTACCTCGAACTCCTAAGAGTTTTCAGAAGAGGGGTACCCTAGCCACTTCACCAGATACTGGTATTGACCCTCACGACGAAGTCGCTTTAAAAGTTTATCCACATGAAATTGAAGGTTCCCCCGCGCATCAAGCAGCGCGGGAGGGGACCGAAATTTCGGCGGAAGCATTTGATGCTCTACCGCACGAAGTGCAACTTCTTCGTGAGGTCCTTGCTCGGGTTGAGAGCTCTTTTGAGGCGGTTCGAGACCGTCTTTCGACGCTGGAGCGTCAGCAGCCTCGTTTAGAGAGCCAGTTGGATATCCTGGTGAGGATGCACAATCTGCGGCACGACCGCCTGTCTCGGCGCAAGCGCCTTCAAGTCCACGTGGGAAGGGTCCTGATATGGCTTAAGCAAGCGAACGTAAAACACTGGGTGTGTACGCAGCTTGCTGTGAAGGTTTAGCGTATAAGCTAGGCCCTTCTTGGCCACGACCGTAAATGGTCCAATAAAGCGCGGGCGCAATTTGGTCTAGAAGACCGCGGAAACCAAGCTGGTAGGTAGATTTTTAGCGTTTAGTAAAACTCGGTCTCCGACCATATAAGAATTAATACAGCTTCTGCCTTTCGCGTCTGCTTGTTCTTTTTGTTTGTCTAAACTATCAGCCATCGTATCCCTGACATGTCTTAAGACACTAAATCGCGTCGCGAGAAACTCGCTTACTTGTTTCCGAACGGTAACAGGGCTAAAATTAGCAAGCCTATCGGCTAATTCTCCCCCACCAAGCACTGAACCACGCAGTGGTATCGTTAATGGAACGCGTGGGTGGGTGAGACCGTTTACATAGAACGGAGTATAGCCTGTAGAGGCATGGACAGCGTTATTTAACGCAAACTCCACACTGGGAGCATTGAGCTCCAGCGCTTTGGTGTCTGAGCACACACGCTGCGTAAAACGTCTTCAGTGACGCGACGCGATTGACACGTTCAGTTTAACCATCGGTCTGCGGATGGTCCGCAGTGGACATATCCAATCTGGTGCCAAGCACTCGAAAAATTGATTTCCAAAATTTACCCGTGAAACGGCGGTCCCGACCAGAGACAATTGCCATTGGCAAACCATGCTGTCGAAACACGAGATCGATAAACAGCTTAGCTGTACCGTCCCCATCGATGGAATCCGACACGGCCGCTAAGTGAGCCATTTTGCACAATCGGTTAACAAAGACCACTTTACCGGAGTTACCGGCTGAATCTTTCGGTAGACCGAAAACAAAATCCTATCTAATGGACTCCCAGCAATTTATGGGGACGGGAGGCTCGCCAGTGGCGCAGCAGCATGCGTCGAGGGTTCAATCTGTTGGCAAATTCGCATGTGCGAACATATGTGCTGACCCATTTATAAAGTTTCGGCCGCCAATAAATCTGGCTTGCAAAGCCGTAGGCCTCATCCTTACCGTGATGACCAGCAAGGACAGTATCGTGTGCCTCATAGAGGATTCGGTACTTCAAATCCTCATCATGAGGTACAACGACACGCGGGGGGTCCGCGGTGTCTGTGCAATAGAGCAACAGGTCGTTATCGATAGAATATCGATGTAACCTTGCACGCAAACATGCCGGCCATTGAATACTCAAATCAGAGTTCTTTAGAGCTCGTAGCAGAGCTACACGCTGTTCGTCTATGGCGTAAGCCGAACGGATTAATTCAGTAATAGGCGACATTATAGTCGTTAATTGAGAGAGCTCATAATCCGGCCTGCGTGATAACGCATCGGCCAAAGCATTTTGCTTGCCGGGTTTATACATTACTTCGAAGTTGTATTCCGCAAAAAAAGGATAGCCACCGGGCCATTTTCTATGAGAGATGGGGCAACTTAGTCGCCGTGTGTAATGACACGCGATCTGTATTTATCACAAACGGCTTAGAGCCGAGCAGATGAACTCTGAATTTGACGAGAGCATACTTTATAGCAAGTAACCCTTGGTCATGAACTGGGTAGTACTTTTCCACAGCTTTAAGCTGTCTAGACTCGAACGCAATAACACGTTCATGCCCATCAACATCTGTTTGTAACAGAGCACTGCCAATGGCAAAATCTGATGCGTCACAGACGACACTGAAAGGCCAGTTCGAGTTTGGCAGTGCCAGAATCGGGGCGTGGATAAGACTATCCTTCACTGCTCGGAAAGCATTATTTTCGGCGCTAGTCCAGCACCATTGTGTATACTTTTTAAAGAGATTAGATATGGCCTAGCCATATCAGCGTAATTTTCGCTATATTTGTGTAAATAATATGCGAGACCCAACCACATACGCAAATCCTTTTGGTTTTAGGAACCGGCCAATCTACTATGGCTTTTACCTTAGCGGGTTCCGCTCTAACGCCTCGCTATCATTGAAGCATTCTAGAAATGAATTTCAGCTGCGCCAAAAATGCATTTAGATGCAGTGGCATACAAATTATTTGCGCGAATACACTCGAGCACAGCTCGCAAATGGTCTAAATGGTTTTCCATATCCGACGACCCTGCTCCGCGCGACTATGTACAAAATCGAAATAAGTCTATGCATAAACTTCGATGAGGGCGGAAAATTTGCGTCACTAATTGGTGACGTTTGACATCCCGTCAACGCACCCTCAACTGTGTTCGACACGACATCAGTTGCATAGGCCTCTCGCAGGAGCACATCCTTTCCGGTGTCCTGCGTAGAGTTCGCAACTGTGCGTGTATGCCAGTCTATCCATGGTTGGTATTTGCCAACCATGGCATGCCTAGGATGAGGTCATACAGACTCTCCATTCCTAGCACTGTGAACTTTTTTTTACAAGAAGACGATTACATTGTTGCCGGGGCGTTGAAAAGCCCTTGTGGCATAACCAATTACTCCCATAACATACCGCTTGGGGTACTAACTGCTGTAAGCGGGATATCGCTAGCTTGCATCAGCAGTTGGTAGTAACCATCGACTAAGTCCAATGCACTGTACATTGTACATCCCACCATATTGTTTAGAAGAACTTTCTTTCTAGGAATGGGGCTTGTGCTGGTATAGTGACAGCATCAAGCTTATTATAAGCATGTGCAACGCGCCATTACCCATTTGGCTTTTTGACACAAAATGTCGGTGTCGAATAAGGAGATTTGCTCTCTCGTACCATTCCAGCCTCGTGCTTAGCACGAGAAAAATCGTCAATGACGTCACACTGCTCTCTTGGTAAAGGCCATTGTCTTGTGACACAGTATTTGGTTGCCGGAACCAAGTCAGCAGTTTCATGACGAATACCTCTATCCGGAGGTAAAACAGATGGTGGATTATTACATACCATATCTTGAAATTCCTTAATCAAGGAATAGAAGGGATCCGTAGGAATTTTAAGGATCAATGACCCATTTAGCGCACTAATTGCAGCTTTTGTGTCATCCAGGACAGCTTAGTCTAGAAGTGACGATGAGTTTAACTCAACTGTTGGTCGAATGACCACCATCTCAGATAAGTCTCGAGCGTTTAAGGCTCAGCCGCACTCATCAATAGACATTTCGTCAAGCTCTAAAAGAACATGTAACGAAGGGATTGCCGCAAGGTACACCTGTACTAAGCTTAGGGTCTAATTCTTGGGAGATAGACCGTTCATTGTATATACAGACCATGCATCTTTGCACGGCCATAAAATGTCCGCACCTCTTGCAAAGAATTGCGAGATGGTTGTCTTTTTCTTCGCGGAGTATAAATTCTCCGTGGAGTGCAAACCAGGACGACTTAACGTCGTCGCTGATGCCCTTTCGCGCCGGGCCAATTTTAAGCCGACTGCGCAAGCGAACAGTGAGCATAAGGCCTTTGTTGCAACAATAAGTGTTTCGTCCTCAACATTACTCGACGACGTTAAAAGAGCTGTTCAAGAACGTAATGCTCTTAAAGGTTTAAAGGATTACCTTAGAAATCCATCAAATTTTCATCAAAAAGATTGTCAATGTTACCGGTTACACCATTTACAAGCGTATGTAATTGCTCACTAGTATCACTTTTTGAGGGTATGCTCGCTTCATGTCCATCCTGTGTTGGAGTGAAGACAATACGCCTCTTCGAGTCCGGGACATTCACGTCCTCGGGTTTTCCAGCCTGTATTGGTTCTAAACAAGACATGGTGACGAATTTGACATCCGACAAGGAGTTAGGTAACTCAACTTCCTTATACAGCGAACGTTTACGTGTCGCTTCACGTGCATTATGACGGTTTGACCCAAAATGTCCTGGCGAACTGCCAATAGTGTCACTTTTGACACTTAGCATGGTGCCACCTCGGCCGACCATACTCGGTGGACTTAGACGTGCCACGCCACGTATCTCAGGGATATTGCACCCTTGATGATTCGGCCTTAGGTCAACAATGCTTTCAGCATTCAGTGAATCGTTATTACAACGAGTGTCATTCGACGGAGTACGTGCTGTTCCACTTCTTTCTGCTGAGTCGGGCTCAGAATAATGTTTTTAACATTAGAGTTTATTAACTCAGACATTTCAATGTCTATAACACTGACAGACTCATTCAATGATCCGCGCCAATAGCGCTTCTGTTGCCTAGCAAAGGTGGGTTCATGACCCTCCAAAACTTTGCTAGGAACATTGCGCGTGGCGCCTAAGGTCTTAGACCTCCAATCGATCCATGGCTCATGGTGTTCTAACCAGGCCATACCAAGGATGAAATCATACCTCGAATCCAAATCAAGGACGAGACAGCGTTCCACACTGTCAAAGTCCAGAAACTTTATGCCTAACTTCAATGGAACTTTGGGAACAGTGACATGAGCCCGAGTCGCTAAGCGTACAGTGATTGTATCACCTTCATGCGCTCTAAGCGCCTCAACGTATTATTGACTTCCTTCAAGGGAATGGAGTCGCGCATAATTGCAAGATGCTCCTGAGTCAATTAAAATTGACCACGGTTTATCAAAGTCCTTTACAGTCGCTTGAGCGACTAGCAAGCCGGGCTTGTACTCTCGCCCCGTGCCAATAAGCACCGAGCTAATTAGGGCTAGTTTCTGTTTATTATCACCTCCTAGAGGTCTAACAGAGCCTAGGTCTTCCCCAGTAGGGCACCCCGCACCTACTGGGTATCGACGTTTTCCCGCACCGTACCATATCTCTAGTATAGGTCGGAGTTGGGACTTATTCGAGCTTTACGCGATTTTCGTAGGGGGCAGGCCGGACGTAAATGTTTCGTGCTTCCGCCCGCACATATAATATCTACGGATGGTCACATGCTGTTCCACATCTTGATAAGCCTCTTCTCCTTCCTCAACCAGGCTTAAATCCATGGGTTCCGGGTTCCGCTCTTTTAGACGGAACCCATGTGCTCAAAGAGCTTGTTCGGTAAACAGGCGTGCTAACGCAAGCAGACTTAGAGTCGAACTCGGCGCGTAGCGCTATGGCAACTGCCTCTTCGAACGTAGCCGGATGAGATCGGAACAATCCGTCCGGGCAACGCCCTCATTGAGACCCCCATAAAGATGGTCACTACAATTGCTTCTTGCACCTGGTCTTGATGCATAGATGCAACGAGAGTTCTCAACTCCTGGACTAAGTCTCCTAGGGTTCTTTTAGTTCTTTTACCCTGTCGAGTCGCTAGGAGGTGCTCGCATGCAAAAAGCCTGATCAGGCGGTGCAAACATGCTGGTCTTTTCTGTTTCAGCGAATCTCATGAGGGAAAAGCGTCGTTTATGGACGTGCTGCACGATAGTGCCCACTCCATGGCTCTACCTCCAAGTTTGGAAATGGCGATAACCACCTTTTGCCGTTCTGTTAAGAACAAGGCGGAATTAATGGACATTTCCATCTGCTTAATCCAAAAAGGGAGATTTTCTCCCTCTTTTCTCTCAAGTGTCTTCACATTTACAGTTAGAGGGCGAGCCCTCGGCTCTGAGTCAGGTACAGAGATATACCGGGTTGGCATAGATGCCGCTTAATAGTCCTGTACCTGACCGATCAGAGAGGCTTCGTACCGCATGAAGGCTTCAAGCCTTGTATTCAGGACTTCTGGTCCCTGGGAGAAATAAATTCCACGTGTTCAAGCCCAAATAAGGTTTTGAGCTTGTCATAAGCGGCGCGTTGCGCTTCTGACAGTTCTGGAACCTCTTCTATTTTCGTGAGAAATTAGTCTTGTAAAGACTCAGGCGTAGGTTGACTACGAGTGCTACCAGGTGTAGCGGAGCTACCTCACTCCTAAAGTCAGAGGAAGACTTTCGGACTGAGAGAGTCACTTAGTTCTATTGAACTAATGGGTTTAACAACTCAGGGAGTCGTACAAGCCATGAAAGCTTAAGGAAGCCTAGTCCAAGGGACTCAGGGGTTCGTAGAACCAAGTGGCAACTAGTGCCCAAGAGGATATACCTTAGGAAGGCTAATATCTCTTACAAATCACTGCGCAAGCCTTAGCAAGGCACTTAAAAGCTTTAAGATCAAAAGGGGAACTGGACTTTATTTGATTATTTAAATCTAAAGACCTTACCTAGCTAATTAAAATATATTTTGGCCGCCAGATTTATATCTGGCGGCGACCACATTTGTTACCCATAATAAATGGGGTTTAAGTAGCTAACTGTTTTAAAATTACCACAACAACGGTTCTCCAACCGATGTGTGCCCCATTGCAGTCTGCGTGGCCATTTAATTTTCGTAGCCCAGTAAACGGTACATCGCTCTAGTGTCTTAGCGCAAATGCTTTATTTTTGGTCATGCTTCATCATCAACATCGTGCGGTTCGTGATCAAAGGCCTTGAGATTTTGCATTCTTATGCCGGCAAGTAAGTGATGGCTCGCGGAGTTCCATTGCTATCGACTTTATAGTAACATCGCAAGTAACTGTAAAGTTACGGCAATATATTCATTATGACTTTCTAGATCGCTGCTTTTTGTTAGATTTCGCATAATCGCCAAATACCATTTTAAGCGTAATTTCCTCAGCTTTATCGGCCTATTTATCGACATTTTGAACAAAGGCGTTCACTTTATCCGTGTGACCTTAAAAACTGTCTTGTTATGGTCACCTGACTCGCGCGGAACGGCAATTGGTACAATTTCTTGGGATATGGACCGCTGATTGAACCATTTGAAGCGGAAGAGTAGTCGAATATTGCCGGTGACGGTATTTAAAAGGGTCATCTCAACAAAAGTATCGACCTTTTCCAAAAATCGTTGTCGTCAATATTTCGCCAAATAAAGCGTCCTAACGGCGTAAGTGTTTAGTCTTTTTCATCAGAGGTGGCCACCCCATTGTAATGAGCCCGCATCGTTACGTTTCAATCCCACGAGCAGTATGAACGCGCGAGCGTTTTGTTGCTGAGATACGTCGTTAAAGCCTTCCGTATTCAAATCAAGGTGTGCGGCTGTATCGAGGATTGACAATTCTTGAACTTTCTTTAGTTCGGGTAAAACAAACTTCTTTATTTCACGAGGGTCAAGCTTCGCGCCGAAATGTTCCAGCAGCACGGCCGACGTCACGAGCTCGGCACCAGCGTGAGTGGACTCACTTCGCAAGCGAACATGATACATCAGCAGTCTTGTCGGGAAGTTTTCGGATGTCGTGGTGTATCTCGTCGGCTCACCACCGGCTTTGCGTAAAGGGGAATAACTGTATCAAATAAGATAGCTAGTAATTCGCATTCGACTTAAGTCATCAACCGTTCAATGTTATTAATATGTCACTCCAAAATCTAGTGGTTTAGTACCAGCATTTGAATTTATAATGGCGGACGCATTTTTGCAAGCTTTGAATGCAGACTTGAAGCAAACGCAGCGCGCGCTTTCCCCGCGTTGCCTGTTCTGCATCCCGCAGAACCGTGCACTGCTCTTGGGTGAAGCCATTACGCAAGACGTCGTGTACACACACTTCTTCACGCCTGTCGACGTCGACGAGCAGAAGCGACCTCTTGGCGCCTATGATACGCTCAACGGTGCTTCTTTTCTCGATTGACCAATGTATCAAGTGTGTGTATCAACTCAATTCTTCTCTGCGCTTTCCCATTAGGTAAAGAAGCGACGATTGTGGGCTCCCATATTCACACAGGAAAAGGCTTTCGTGATCGCAGACGCGTACGAATCTTGCTGCTCGAGAAAAGAGTTATTTGCCATCAAGACGTGACGGTGCTGCATATCAGTCGGCCTCTTGAAGGTGGTATTGAAATACCAGACGATCTTAGCGAGATTGACGTCGTGACGTTGCGCAAGTATACCGCGATTTTACGCGCGTTCCCGGAGAATGAGCTCGCGTTTCATCAACTCGATGCAACAATTCGCCAAGTGCACAATATCCACAGCCAAGAGATCGGATTCAAACGGTACAAAGAGGCACTTCCACGTCAATTGAAAGAAGAGTGGGAGAGTGCTGCAGATGCGTTGATCGAGGCAGGGAGTTTAAACAATATCGAGACCACGCATAACGATAGGAGTCATTCGCTTCAGATCGAACAAGTTGTAGAGTGCTATTTAATGGAAAAGTTACACGATGCGCTGTTTTCTGGACTCGTTGATAGTTGCCACGCGCAGGATACGAAGCTGCAAGAAGTGATTTATCGCTTTCGACACTATACACCCGAGGATTTTGGACTTAAAAAAGGGTTCCAGGTATGGCCAACACTGCTTAACACGGGTCTTTATCTATCGTGCTTAGTGCTGGTAGCGTCTGTGAATAGTGTGATATTGTGGAAGCGCGCGATACCCTTCGTCGAGTTACATTGAAAAAGACGCCGCTGGACATGCTGCTGGTATTAAAGACTAGTATTGATCAACTAACGAAAGCTATGATGCAGAATGTCAAGCTGCGTCGATTGGATGTCGGTACGATCAAACTGTGGGTACACGTGCTTAAAATGTATTGAATGTCAACTCTTGTAGAGGCTTATCCATTGACAACCGACGAGATTCTGGATCAACTTCTCTTTGTACTGGTACAAGTTTGTAATCAATGCATGCAGGAGACGAAAGCAGGGATGGCGTCGTCATTTCCTATCGCAGCGGTAATGGAGTATATTACGAAGTATCACTTTATCAATTCAAATACGACAGCGTTAGGCTTTACGCTCGCAACTTTTCAAGTCGCTGTTGAGTATTTTCTTATGCGTGACGTTTGCAAGGAATATGATTTGCACGGTGAGACAAGTTGCTCATTGACGATTCAAGAATCCAAGTGCGTGCAGGCAGCGCATAAAATACGTCACGATTTGATGCAGGCGGAGAAGAAGGTGGAGCTTGCACGGCAAAAGAGTGTAGATGACAGCAAACAAGACGATTTCAATGAAATTGTAAGTAATACCAGCGATTCGGGAAGGCGGGCATACATTATTGGAGACTGGTCTACGGGGAACGAAGATATAGATGCGTCTAAATCCGCTAATACTGATGGGTGTGTGCCCAGTGAAGTTGGCATTCATCCTGTAAAATTCAGTATAGGTGGAAAGCTGATGTCGGCGAGTGATAGTAGTCTCACACACTTGAGCAGCGGGCAACGCTTTTTTGCAGCTTCGACGGAACATGGCGGTCTCTTTACGTGGGGCGACAGCAGCGGAGGTCGCTTGGGCTTTGTAATTGCTGACGGCGAATCCCGACGTGTGACGATTCCACGACGTGTATCTGCGCTGCAGCAGCATACAATCATTCAAGTCGCTTGTGGAGGGTTTCACTCGCTGGTTACCGATTTGAATGGGCATGTGTTTGCATGGGGAAGCAATTCTAGAGGTCAGCTGGGATTTTCCTTTTCTAAGACGGAAAGTGGAGCCTTCGCAACGCCGTCAGTTGTGGCGGATCTTCGAGGGGTGTACGTACGCTCTGTAGCTTGTGGCGAATACCATTCGCTTGCTCTATCATCAGATGGCCGCGTTTTTTCATGGGGCTGCAATCGATTCGGGAAACTTGGTCGTGTTGCAAAGGATCTACTGGACATGGCGGTACGTGTTTGACAATCCTACAATTCAAAATATTATCTGACGATGCAATATGTGGCAATGTGACTGCATAGCAACCACGACAAGTCGACGCTGACTGGACGGGATGGGACATGGATATGAAAACCAAAATTGAAAGTGGGGCACAAAATATTGCTGTCTGCCGGATTGCAGCAGGGAAAGATCATTCATTAGCGATTAGTGGCGAAGGCGTTGGATTTACGTGGGGACGTGGAGACTCTGGACAGCTAGGACATGGATGCTACATGGACGTCAGCGAGCCGAAGCAGGTGATGGCGATCACACCCTCAATTTTGGATTTTTGCAAACTTATAGACGTCGCAGGAGGAAGTAACTTTTCGTTATTCTTGTCACAAAATGGTACCGTGTTCATTACTGGAAGCGATCCGTCGCAAGATGTTGAAAGTATGTATCTTTCGCCAACGTTATTGACACTACCAATGACACTTGAGCTCAAGTACTTTGGCCGGATTGCTTCAATATCGTGTGGCGAAGCACACTACGCGCTTTTATCAACGAGTGGAGCATTATTGCTATCAAATTCAAGTTTCTTCGATCCATCGTTAGATGCTGGAATTGCAACAGCTGAGGTCCAAGAGAGGCGCGTAGTGTGGTTCAAAGAAGCTGGAATTGTTTGTCGAATGGTGTGTGGTGCCTCCCATACCCTTGTTGTCGTCTAGAGCGATTATACAATGTAACGCCCTCCTTGTCAGTAATAAAAGTGCTAAATTAAGTTTTGAAAGCAGTGGGGAACGGCATAAATTAATAAACTCACGTTCGCAAAAACTGTCAAAGGGAGGATATTTTTGAAATATTCACAAGAGCACTGACCGACTGCATGCTATATGACGCAACGCGATCCTCAACTTCTGCCTTTGCTGAATCCGCTGCATGTCGCGTCGCCATGTGTGATTACATCGGAATCCTTGAGCACGACGGACCCGCGCAATGATACCGATAGCTCGCTCGCGCGCAATCGCATAAGCATTCGTCCATTTCCAGCCGCGACTACATTGGAAAGCGGCAGCGACAGGACGGATGGTCAGTGGCGAGTGCTACACACGTACAACGGTCTTTTATGCATCAAATTGCATTACGTGCTCGAATTTGTTCAGCTCAAGCGTGCCAATTTTGGCTTTCGATGGCGAGCCACGAACCTTGAGGGAAATACGGACGTTTTGCCACCAAGTTGCATGATTGGACCGCATTGGCATATCATGCTAATTACGTGGTCAATCTTTTTTATCACAGCGTTTTGTATCAATGCACTGACCTTTAGAAAGGCTAGCGGAATTGAGCTGGCTGCTGGATTGGTCGTCTCAGGCTTGTGTTTGGTGTGTTATGCGCTCGTAGCGTGCTCAAATCCAGGTATTGTACAGAGGTACGACAGAAAGAACGATGGATAGTAACGGGTATTCGAAACAACTCATGTATTAATCGTACAGCATTCAAATACCACCGGATGATACGTACACGTACTGTGACCATTGTGAGTCGTACCGACCAGAACGGTAAGTGACCTGCAGAACGCATAACAAAAACGCGTGGTGGTCAATTCTGTCGTGCATGTTTCTTTTCAGAGCGCTGCATTGTATGGACTGCCGAGTGTGTATAGAAGAATATGATCATCACTGTCCGTGGACAGGAAAGTGCGTGGGCAAGGGCAATGTGCGCTATTTCTACTGGTGGTTGCTACTCCTTGTGCTGGCATTCGTCTACGAAGTGATTGAATTTGCAACGTATGTGTTGCCACCGGATGGTCCACTATTGAGCGCGTGAGTCGCCTGAATAAGAGCCCCAGTCAGTACCGATACCCCACAAGTGTGACAAAGCGTCAAACTGCAAGGCAAGTCTTGCTCTATCAAGGTCCAGCGCTTAGTAATCGCAACGACGCTTACAATCTCGGTCCATGTACTGCTTTCAATGTATCCCGAGACAAAATGGAGGCAGTGGTGTTGACGGACGCGTCCGCAGTCGGATCCAGCACGCCTTTTCTTCGCGTTGATGAGTCGGGGGTAATAGGGGTTGACACATATGATGGCGACACGTCCGCGTTTGGATCCAGAGCTTCCAACCCTCGTATCATCCCGAAAGTCGGTGGAGTAAGCAGATACCTCCATTTGCTGGCAATGCGCAGCTGCCAGATTAAAAAGCCCACAAACGATAGCGACGTAATGCTGATGGATGTGCCCGTCGACATGTAGAATTGAATCCACGACACCGCGCCAAGGTAAAAGAAAAACGCAGCGACACCAAAGAGCATAAACTTGTAAGCGGTCATCTGTTCCTTTTCACATCTTGTGAGCCACCAAGAGCTAAAAGGGGACTTCCACTCGAGTTGCGACAAATCCATTGCCCGGACACTGTCTTCTAATGTATGTGCTGCGTAGCGTGTGACTGCTAAGAGCAAATTAGTGCACATGACGGCGCAAATGAGCATGGCCACGCACACGGCTGTGCCCGAGACGGTATATAGAAACAGCACATGAGCATGCACATTATCGGGTACACCGACATTACACATGGCACTGATAATGAAGCCGCAAAGAAGCGTTGCCTGCTCCGTTACGGTAGACAACTGCTCGGCGCGGGCCTCGCACACTAAATGTTCGCTCTGCGTCTTCTCGCGCCGTAAGAAACGCTCAGTGTCCGCGAGTCGCCATTGATGCGCCCGAACAATGTCATCGTTGAGCCACTGGATCTCTTGCTCTCTAAAAATCATATCCTCATTCCGCCATTGCTTGGCGTTACGAAGGTCGTAGGAACCGAAAAGCGCATTCACCACGCTGCTTGCCATAATTGGGGAAACGGCAAAATATTGAAATTAATGCATCATGAATTACAGGGGGTTTGATTTGTCGGAAAAAATCATTGTAGTCAGCTTGACGGTTTGTGTAGCGATCCTCTAAATACTTTGTCAGGGACACTATTATCTACACCCGTGATGAATACATTGTTGAGCTATAGAGTTGGCGGCAAAATATAAGCTCGAACTAAAAAATAACTTCTGTATTTCCTTGTGCCTATCATTAACGGATTCATGTATGTCATCAGCGTTATGCCGAACAATTGGAGTTTGTTCACCAGATGCTGAAAGTAAATGCACAAAGTGCAAAAGTTGCCGAGGTGTTCTCACCTTTAATTTTACATCCAATTCATGCATGCAATCTTTATGTTTACTTTTTTGATCAGAAATAAAATTTAAAATGTGCAGGGATCGACAATCAGCCTCTGCCGCGCATATTGCGAGACTTCAGATCAGTGTGATCAGTGTGGTTTTATAGAGTGCTTGGCAAAATCTAAACAAAGCGGAAACCATCACACTTCAAGCCCCTTCAGGTTAATTTGCATTAATGTACAATGTTTAATAATCGCAACGACGACATTCTGACGACACCCGTCTTATTGAGCACAAAAGCAGTGGTTTTCAGGCAGCTGCGGTTCCATTCTCGATATCACAGACGTCTAAGTTGAAGGCAATCATACAAACTTCGAGTGTTCGTTTCCATTCTCGATATCACAGACGTCTAAGTTGAAGGCAATCATACAAACTCCGAGTGTTCGTCGGTTGGAAATGCAGAAGCGTGAGGAATTTTGAAGAGCTTCTTTCTTCGCAGAAGCATTTATAATCGGGTGCAGATGCGTCGACAATTGCACGAGTTCAAGATGCAGAAGGAGGAAGTGTAATGGACCACGTGGCCAGTGTCTTATTTGACCATCACCGACAATGGAACCTTTGCGAAAGAAACGGTGTTTACGAGACGAAAAGCTTTTACCAAGCTTCCACGAGGTCTTTCCATGCGCTTCCCGTCTTCAAGCGACACTCGAAACCGAGTCTCGTCCCACTTCGACGTTGTTTAGTGGACTGCTTCCGCTCAGCACATCCTACAAGCACCTTGACGAAACGACGGAAGACGCTCAGATCGCAAGTTCAAATGAGATCCTAACAGCATTCGACAGTCTAGATACAGAAGCTCTAACGTTGTCACGAGTCGAATCGCAATGCGGATACGGCAACAAGAAGTGTTTCAAGCCACGTGCATTAAAAACAAATGGGTCGCTGCACACCTTATGCCACTTTCACCGAGAACGATCAGTTCGCAATCAACGCACATTTGATCACAAAAAGCGACGCCATCAAGCAATTGCCACAGAGACGGTCAACAACCAATTGTTACAGTCGCAAGAAAGGACGAGTAGCCACAACGACGAAGGAAATGTCGCACGGATTAGTAAAGAAAGCAATTTTACCTTCAAACAACATTCTACATAACCGCAAGACTTCTACCATTTTTTAAACTCCCTACATTTTATTCGCTAAGCTGCATCCAGCACGATTGACCACGGATGGTCACGACGGCCGTACTGAATGTCAGAAAGATCTTTCCAAATACGTTCTGCTAATTTCCCGGCCTTGCCGTCCGAGCCATTGAGCGGGATAATCAGGTCTTCATCCATGTAATTGATCGTAGATACGGGGGACACGACAGCAGCTGTCCCGGAGCCAAAGATTTCGAGAATACGTCCATCTTGACTTGCTTTTTGCACTTGTTTCATAGTAATATTCCCTTCTGTGACGTGAAAGTCACGCCACTCACGGGTGAGGTGCAAAATCGAGTCCCGCGTGATGCCTGGTAGAATGTCCCCACGGCTCAGTGGTGGCGTTATGAGCTCTTTCTCTCCCTGGTCGTTGATCCAATAGATAAACAAATTCATGGTCCCGACCTCGGTAATGTCATGATTGGGGCCAAAAAGCCACAGATTCTGGGAGTACCCACGATCCTGGGCATCGTATTGGGGCAAAATCCCAGGAGCATAATTGGCACCAACTTTAAACCCACCAGTTCCTCCAGGCCACGCTCGGATGTATCGGTCAGAAGCCAGGAGCTTGACGGGATTAAATCCTTCGGGGTAATACGGACCCACGGGTGAAAGAATGATAAACAGCTTGGCCTTTTCACTGACACCCACACCAATCGAAGCTTGCGTACTGATGCCCGTTGGCCGAATGTATAAAGAATAGCCCTCGCCTTGGGGAACCCAGTCCTTATCTAATCGTAGTAGCTCTTGTAAGCACTTGATAAGCTCATCTCCGTCGAATTCGGGCAGCAACAGCCGCTTCATGGAGCGATTAAGGCGCTTCATGTTCATATCTGGACGAAAGAGGCGGATGTGGCCTTTGGCATCTACATAAGCTTTCATGCCTTCGAAACACTCGAGCGCGTAGTGCAGCACGGCACTCGCGGGATCCATCGAGATGGGGCCGTACGGGCGAATAATGGGGTCACCCCATCCTTTGCCTTGCTCCCAATCCACCTCGAGCATGTGGTCGGTGAATGTCTTGCCGAACTTTAGCTCCTCCTTGGGCAGCTTGGCTCGGGGATTCTTGGTGCGATCAATTTGAATGTTTGCAAATGAGATGTTTGCGCCTGTGGAAAAAGCGGCAGAGTGCCGAGACGTCATGCGCCCTAGAGACTTTAAACTTTGGACGAGCACCATTGGCGTCGAGAAGGCAAATTAAGTGATGACACACTTTGCTATGAACGACTATGACGCAAACAAAAAAGAGTGGTTTATTTGTTTATATTAAAGCTTAAAAATACTTTACAGCAGCTTACCTTGATAGCCTCGAGTTGGTTCTTAAGAAAAAGTGAATTTGAAAGCACATTCAATTCATCAAATCATTTTGTTTTGACGAGTACTTTAACGAGGAATAAATGTTGTTGTCAACTCAAAAACAACACGAATTGGAGTGACATGTTCAATACATAATAAAGGTAAATTGAGCGAACATAAAAGCTACAATATTGAGAAGATCTAAAAAAGAAATTATGGTCCTAATTATCGGAGATCAAAAATTAGTGCTGCAGTCCTTATATTTGTAAGAAATAGCTCGGAGAGATTACGAAACGAAACAAGTGAATTTGCTGCTGCCATTTCGTGAACATATCGCAAATAGAAAGAACAGTCTAGTGAGACTAAGTGTCTTCATCGTCTGATTCGTCGTAGTCGTCGTCGTCATCGTCTCTTATTAATAAAGCTGTTATCTTGTCGTGTTTACTCTTCTCGTCTTCTCTCGTGACTTCTTCTTCTAAAGTACGTAGGAGCTCCATCTCTGCATCCAAGAGAGAAAGCTTAGAAGTCTTGATTGGAGGAGAGATGGAGCGTTGCCGTTCACAAAGTTGCCCGTCCATTGCCAATTTTTCTTGAGATGAATAAAGCTGACACCACAATAAAAAACTCAATGCAATGATTGGTCAAAAGGTATAAAATGCCGAGCACCTCGATGAAGAATACACATTTATAAATATTATTACTGCAATTCTACATGCTTTTTAAACAATGCAATATAATAATTGGGATCCGTAATGGCTGCAAAGGGCTCCACCCGCTCTAGGTATGTGCCACGGCTCTGTTTAAAGTCAACTGGGGCACCCGAACGAACAGTTCGAACGTCGACAATGTGCGATCGGTGCGTTTCAATATGGTCATCGAAAAAGATGGTGACATCACCCTCCTTTTGCGCCATCTCTTCAATCAATAGTAGCTTACCATACTGGCCTTCCTCTGCATGGGCGCTCCACCACTCATAATAATCACGAAGGGCTAATATAGTCGCCCCTTGAAGCATATTATTCAGCGTTTCGTGTATCGACTGAAAGCCACGAATTACTTGAATCTGAGGGCTTAAAGCAGCATAAAACCGGTCAGCACCTTCGTTTGATGGAAAAGGTACTTTCAAAAGTGTACCCAATGCCAATGCTGTACCATTTGCTTCAAAGCCGTCACGGTAGAATGTAGCCACACGACACGCGCTCGGTTCCAACTGAAGTCGAAATCGGTCCGGAAGCGGTGGCAACCCTACTGGGTGCTGTCCATTTACTAGCAACTCGAGCTCTTTGGCTACCCATTCAATGTCATCGCCAAAAGTGCGAAATATGAGCTTTACATCCAACTCCTGTTCCGTGACGTCAGGAGAAGCCAGGAAGGCCAAGAATTGCAAAAATGATGGCAACAAGTAATAGCGGCCTTTGCTCCACGCTTCTTGGAGACTGGACGTGGGCATTGTTGCTGCTAATTCATTTGCTGCTTCACGTTGTTCTTGTAGAGGGAAATGCAGCTTTTGCATGACCTCTTTAAATGAATCACGGACGGACTGACCCGGAGCATCTTTTCCACCAGTAAACGCCGACTGCAGCATCAAGCGATTCTTCTTGGTGATTTGGTTAAGGGCTTTAATCTGGTCAATATCTTGGACTTCTGCTGTAGCCAAGCTCTGATACGGATAGGCTTCGTCTACAAACTGTTTATATGTGAGAAGTGTAGGACGAGAATGATTAGTTACGTCGGGGACACAGATCCATTCGGACGGACGATGGGGGTTCACATACCCCCATGTACACTCGGATAAAAGATAATCGACGGTATTTTCCATGGTTCGACCCCCTGCAGCGTCCGACATGAGAATCGTTCGGTTCAAATCAAAGTGCAGCACGACGCTGCGTCGCTTGCTAGTCGCCATGAGGATTGAGGCCGACCTACACTGAGAAAATGAATACTATCGGCTTTTGAAGGAATCGTCGATGATGCGATGTAATCTAAACGGAATACCATGAGGTTATTCCATATAAACACCACAGGTACACCAACTAAATTGAATCCATCTACTTGATAACTTAATGACACACATGGCTTCAATACGAACTCTGTAGCCATATAGCGTCATTCCCTTTACCGTTTTCGACTATTTTTCTTCCTCCCTCTTGCCTTGACCGCTCCTTTCTTCCTCTTGTCCTCTTCCCCCGTCCCTTCATGTTCTTCAAAACCTTGAAGTCCATCGTCCAAAGCACTATCGCCATCGTCGTCGCCACTCTCATTCACAGCAGCCGCCGCCGCCGCAGCTCGACGCTTTAATTGACGTGAACTCGCCCTCGTTGCAGGTACCGTCGGACGTCGCCGCGTCGATCCAATCCGCTTCGCCTTGGCGTGAAACGCCTTGCCGCGTCCACGAGACTTCCAATCGGCTTCAGATGCCGACGCGTCATGACTATCCGAAGCGCTGACGTCGTCGCTAGCATAGGCTGCCGAGATGGAGGGTCCATCAACGCGTTTGAAAGACGTCGGAGACAATTGCGCCATATCGCCAGAACAAGGCTCAATTTGCAACTTTCTGGACCGCTTTCGAGTGCGTCGACTGGGTTGCAAAGGTGTATTCATGTGCAAAGGAATGCACAACGTCGAGTCATTTGCTAGAATCAAGCCATTACTAGTCAAAAGCTCGTCCGTTTTCATTAACGGCGTGTCTTTCGCCGCTGTTTCATCTTGTACTAGCGTATGTGGCTCTTTTCGATTCGTAGCGTTGTCTTCAGCTGCTTGAATCTTTTGCAACAACACGCTTTCTTTCTTGACACTGGCTTGCCGCAACGTTTCCGTCAACGTCCGTGCAAAGTGCAACAACTCGACTCCTTTACGTCTTGCTTCTTGTTGTTCTCGCGCCTCGGCATACGTCACAACATGTTGACAGAAGCCATAGACGTGCTCGGCAAACTCCGACCATTCGCCAATGTCACCACACACGACACGGGCTCGTATCGTGGCTAAATCCACATCATCGTGTTGCTTTTTTTGGTCCGAACATGGCTGCTTTGAGAACATGGCTGGATCCACATCCTTGCTCTTGGCTACAGAGACAATCTTTGACAACACGTCGAGTAACATACTTTGACGTAACGCTTGTAACCCCGCTAAGGCCGCCTCGGCTTCTTCTTTTTCAGGGTTACGCTCCGCCTTTGATTGTTCGATGACTGTACCACGGTGTTCCTCTTGACTTGCCTCTTTCGCCACGTCATGCGCGGAGATAGTTTCAACTGCCGCGTTAGAATTTTCTTCCTTTCGATCGATTTCGGCATGAGAAGATGCGGTCCCGTCACTTGCAAGCGGAGAGGTATGTCCTACATCAGGGTCTTCGAATCGTCGACGAGGTCGCGTCCGAGGCCGCGTGCGCTGTCCTCGGACACGCTGTAAGGCCGAGTGAACTATCGGCAATGAAGCGATCATTTCGGTTGTTTTTATTAAATCTTCCTGCTCACGTCTTTGCGCGGCATTAAATTGGTCCACGAGGGCCGCGAATTCTGTCGCGAACGAGGAGGTTGAGGGCTTCCAGAGCGCTAAGAGAGGCGCGAATTGCGGTTCTGGGAGGGGCAATTCGCCCGCAGCAACGGCTACGGCTTGCGCCACAAGGTTTGCATCATTTTTTTCGGATCGAAGCGCCGTAATGTCGGCCTGCAGAAACGCGATGGCCTCGTCAAGCTGCGGCAACGTCGTGGGGGCCTCCATGATGACTGTTGACAGGGAATTTGTAAGGAGGCGAGTGCACGTCAATAAAACAGTTGCCAAATTAGAGTACGAGAAAAAAAATTATCATGAAACTGCCTTAAAAATAAAGTTGATAAAAACATGAAAGCATCATTAGCATAACGCTTCCATCAAATTGTTTCCGGATATAGTAAGTGTTGGAAAATGGTGCTTTACAGGCTGAAATACCGCCAGGTCCCGTTCTCAAGAATTGTCTTTCATTTGTAAATTTTGGTGTGTTGCAGGTGACAGAAACGACAGAAAGTGAGCATACCATCTCGCAGGAGCAAGGCGCAAACTGCAAATCAGGGTGGTAGTAGGTATGACACAGATAATATTGTTAAAAGTGGTAATAAATTTACTCTTTAAAAACACTTCTTTGGAGACCTTCCTAGCTTTGTTTTAAAAAAATGTGCTACGCAGCATGTACATTAGGTAGTCAAGTGAGGAAGCTGCGCTGTAATAGCTACAACAGCGTTGTCAGGGTAGCAATGGTGTAACGGGATACCCTTTGCTAGTAGTAATAACAGTACAAAACAACCTAAACTGATTACAGTGAAGGGGGGGGGCGCCTTACACGACGTGCAGAGAAAATTCTAAGTAGCTAAGACGTCCTAGCTACTTAAGGTAAATTCTAAGGCTTTAGACTAACAGGGAAAAAGTAAAACTGTATTAATATATCAAGTTCTTACGTAACGATCTTAAATCTACTACTGTGTAGGCGGGCACGTCGTAATGCGGCCACGCTCTACTTAAGCACACACCCTAGCACAGCGAGGAAGCGGTTTGCACCTGCTTCTCTTGCGTGCAATGAGGTAGTTGTGGTGGGCGCGCAAGCAACCTCACCCAACACACTAAGAACTCTGGTAAAGTGACGTCACGGGAGCGGTAATCCGTCTCCTCGTGCGCACTTACCAAGTAGGTAGTAAATTTCAGACTGATTTGTATTTAATAGAATTAAATACAAATACCTATTTTTACCAATTAAAATGATATCTCTATAGATATCATTTAATATGTATTGCGAGCGTATCTTTATAGATACCTCGCGTAACTGATGACGCTAGCCGTCATCATGGATGACGCTGGGCGTCATCCCTCCTAATGTGAATGCACCCATGTGCATCACATCCACAAGGGTTGGTCACAAATGTGCACCACACCCGAGTGTTGGGTCTAATTACTATTATTTAGTAATTGACCATCCCCTTAAGTACCAAATGTACTTAATGGGGACTGTGTAACATTAGGGCAACTCTAGCCCGTTACACCATCCCCCTCTTTAAGAACGAATTTACATTTTTAAATTCGACAGAGTAGAGAGAGGAACTGCGAGCAGCTTTACGCGCCGCTAGTTCACTCGATCACTCTCGCGCACGTGTTTCTATACACGGCGCCCAAGATGCCACCTAAAAGGGGCCACGTTGGTGGGTCGTCTGCGAAGACGCCCACACAACCTCGCACTAAGCGCACGCGCCGCGTTAATTCGCCGG
>NC_090622.1:2521371-2535445 GCF_004359215.1 Bremia lactucae | reverse complement strand
AATGCCTCAAACTGCTCCAACTGAGCAACATGTTGCTCAGGAGGACTACCCAGGAGCCTGGCCAGGGCTTGTTCACCAAGTCCCTGCGCCATTAGCCCTGCCACCTCCCGATGATGTTCGGAGAGGTGGGGAAAATGAGCCCAATCAATGTTGAGGCTCATCCTCACGTACACACGCAGAGATGCGGGTCGTGGGAAGGATTTCAAGTGCTACCAAGTGTAGGCGGGCACGTCGTAATGCGGCCACGCTCTACTTAGCACACACCCTAGCACAGCGAGGAAGCGGTTTGCACCTGCTTCTCTTGCGTGCAGTGAGGTAGTTGTGGTGGGCGCGCAAGCGACCTCACCCAACACACTAAGAACTCTGGTGAAGTGACGTCACGGGAGCGGTAATCCGTCTCCTCGTGCGCACTTACCAAGTAGGTAGTAAATTTCAGACTGATTTATATTTAATAGAATTAAATACAAATACCTATTTTTACCAATTAAAATGATATCTCTATAGATATCATTTAATATGTATTGCGAGCGTATCTTTATAGATACCTCGCGTAACTGATGACGCTAGCCGTCATCATGGATGACGCTGGGCGTCATCCCTCCTAATGTGAATGCACCCATGTGCTACACATCCACAAGGGTTAATCACAAATGTGCACCACACCCGAGTGTTGGGTCTAATTACTATTATTTAGTAATTGACCATCCCCTTAAGTACCAAATGTACTTAATGGGGACTGTGTAACATTAGGGCAACTCTAGCCCGTTACATACTGACTTATTATATCAATAACAAACTATGTAAGGCGCCTTCTTGCGCACCGCACAAACCCGATTGTCTATTTGTAAGTTATTATACGCAAGATATCTGAAATTTTCGAAGCATGCAATAAGCGCCGGCGGCTCTCGCCCCGGTAACTCCGGTGACTGATACTTTCCATCATGGGATCGCTCGTGGTTCCTGTTGAAGGAGATCAGGGCAGGCATGGAACCTTGCCCCTTGTATCGTCCTTTCCGGTCGCCGATGCTCCCGTTTTGCTACCCCTCAGATTTGTCGGAGCAAGGAGGTTCCGTGGGAATTCACATTGCCTTGGTTTGTGAGTATCACCCTTGGTAAATCACTTCGTATCTTGTCAACCCAAGATGTTTGTGACAAACCGTGCTCCCTCGTCTACTTTAGTCCGTCGTGTGCGTGACACTGCCGGTGGTCTTCTGCTAGCACAGTATTCCTTCAGCTTCATGATCCGCTCTTGCGGCCACTTTTTACCCGTCCAGTGTGCTATCAGTGTAGCCCAGCAGGCCGCTGCGCTCGGGCTATCATAGCAGGTGCGTGAGTTTTTCTACTCGTCCGTCACAAAGGCGTTTCTTTCGAGCCTCTGTTCAACGGTCTGTCACGGTAATACAGATTCTGCTGATGAAAGGTCGCTCGATAGCGTGTCCATCCCTGAAAGTCCGTGAAGCAGTTGTCGTGGCCCCAGACTTACTTGGGCGCTTGATCCATAGCTACCCAGTGCCAGGATGTCCCCGTCCGAGTTAACCTCCCATATAAATGCCGCTAGGCCAGCTAGAGGCTTTCGACGTTTAAACGGCGAAAACGCGTTCATATTCTCTTCGATTTTTTTTTGTATACATTTACGCATTTTTTTCATTATGGCGAATATATCTCCCCCATGCTCGAAAATTGAGCCCATATTCAGCTGATCCGGAGCGTCGGATGCCGAAGGAACCAAGTGGTGCATCCGGGACTCGGTTGTACTTTTCACATCAAGCACGCGTCCTCTCTCATCTCGTATCAAAGAGTTTTGGCTTCAGCTCAAATTTGTCCAACAGGTGTCCATCACTTGGCGCCTGTCGTCGGCACGCATCCGCCTAGCCGGGAGTGGTTTAGCGAAGGAACTAATCGAATCATCTTTGATCCACCAGCTACATGCGTGTGCTCTACCCGCGCTAAGTCCAATGCTGCTTAATCCTCAAAAAACGGGTGGTCACTCACCTCTGGTGCCTAATAGTTGTAAAACCTGCTGACCTAGTGTTTGCGTCGAGCGGGTCGGCGTCAACAAAAGCCGAGAAAACGTGGTGCTCCGATTTGTTACCGGAAATTGGAAGGCCCTAACAAGGGCGCCAGTCGAAACCCCTGCCGTATACCGGACTCGATACACACAGGATCCGAATCGTCTCCATTGACTGTGAACGTTCCCCTTGATCTAGTCTGCATACGCCGGATGACCTCGAAATCCCTCTTCCCAAACCGAAACTCTTCAGCACTTCATATATGAATTCCCAATCCATGGAGTCGTAAGCCTTTTTAAATCCGCCCCCTTCTTGGGTCTAAGGTTGCTGTTGTCAACTGTGCTAGCATCATGCTAGCGTTCTTTTACAAATCCCAGTTGTGACCATTTAAACGCCACTTCCCCCGCTATGTTCATGGAGCTGGCGAGCACCGGACCATATGTTTGTCTTATGGCCGAGATCTGCTGGTCCTGCTCCAAGTCGGGAACGTGCTTGTAGTTCCACCTTAATGTCTATGATGTGCGTTCCATTTTGTTACCAAGACGGATTAGTCGCTCCTCACGCTGATCATCGATTTTCGCCGCTATCAACTCTTTGCGGCTGTGGATGTTGCCGCAATTCCGCGCGTGCACCTTGGCTACAAATGGATTCCTTCGTTAGATCAACCGCCGTGTGATCGCCTGTACGCATTTACGCCTCGCGTCTACTGCTTTATTGTAATGGGGCACACATCGGTTGGAGAATTGTTGTTGTGGTACATTTGCTTTATGGGCAAAATACCCTTTTATCTAATTTTATAAATAGTTGATTACTTAAATCCCATTTACTATGGGTAACAAATGCAGATATAAATCTGACGGCCAAAATCTATTTTAAATTAGCTAGGGTATGGTTTTTAAATTTCAATAATTAAATAAATTGCAGTTCCCCTTTTAATCTTAAAGCGTTAAGTGCCTTCCTAAGGCTTGCGCGGGTGATTTGTAAGAGATAAAAGCCTTTCTAAGGTATATCCTCTTGGGCACTAGTTGCCACTTGGTTCTACGAACCCCTGAATCCCTTGGACTAGGATTCCTTAAGCTTTTATGGCTTGTACGACTTCCTGAGTTGTTAAACCCATTAGTTCAATAGAACTAAGTGACTCTCTAAGTCCGAAAGTCTTCCTCTAACTTTAGGAGTGAGGTAGCTCCGCTACACCTGGTAGCACTCGTAGTCAATCTCCCAGGGACCAGAAGTCCTGCATACAAGGCTTGAAGCCTTCATGCCCATCGAGTGGGCACTATCGTGCAGCACGTCCATAAACGACGCTTTTACCTCATGAGATTCGCTGAAACAAAAAAGGACAGCATGTTTGCACCGCCTGATCAGGCTTTTTGCATGCAAGCACCTCCTAGCGACTCGACAGGGTAAAAGAACCCTAGGGGACTTAGTCCAGGAGTTGAGAACTCTCGTTGCATCTATGCATCAAGACCCGGTGCAAGAAGCAATTGTTGTTACCATCTTTATGGGGGCGTCTCAATGAGGGCGTTGCCCGGACGGATTTGTTCCGATCTCATCCTGCTACTTTCGAAGAGGCAGTTGCCATAGCGCTACGCGCCGAGTTCGACTTAAAGTCTGCTCGCGTTAGCACGCCTGTTTACTGAACAAGCTCTTTGAGCACATGGGTTCCGTCTAAAAGAGCGGAGCCCGGAACCCATGGATTTAAGCCTGGTTGAGGATGGAGAAGAGGCTCCTCAAGATGTGGAACAGCATGTGACCATCCGTAGATATTATATGTGCGGGCGGAAGCACGAAACATTTACGTCCGGCCTGCCACCTACGAAATTCGCGTAAAGCTCGAATGAGTTCCAACTCCGACCTATACCAGAGATATGGTACGGTGCGGGTAAACATCGATACCCAGTAGGTGCGGGGCGCCCTACTGGGGAAGATCTAGGCTCTGTTGAACCTCAAGGAAGTGAGAATAAACAGAACCTAGCCCTAATATGCTCGGTGCTTAATGGCACGGGGCGAGAGTACAAGCCCGCCTTGCTTGTCGCTCAAGCGACTGTAAAGCGCTTTGATAAGCCGTGGTCAATTTTAATTGACTCAGGAGCATCTTGCAATTATGCGCGACGCCGTTCCCTTGAAGGAAGTCAACAATACGTTGAGGCGCTTAGAGCGCATGAAGGTGATACAATCACTGCACGCTTAGCGACTCGGGCTCATGTCACTGTTCCCAAAGTTCCATTGAAGTTAGGCATAAAGTTTCTGGACTTTGACAGTGTGGAACGCTGTCTCGTCCTTGATTTGGAATCGAGATATGATCTTATCCTTGGTATGGCCTGGTTAAAACACCATGAGCCATGGATCAATTGGAGGTCTAAGACCTTAGGCGCCACGCGCAATGTTCCTAGTAAAGTTTTGGAGAGTCATGTACCCACCTTTGCTAGGCAACAAAAGCGCTATTGGTGCGGATCATCGAATGAGTCTGTCAGTGTTTTTGACATTGGCATGTCTGATCTAATAAGCTCTAATGTTAAAAACATTGATTCTGAGCCAGACTCAGTACGAATAAGTGGAACGGCACGTACTCTGTCGAGTGACACTCGTTCCAATTAGTATTCACTGATGCTGAAAGCATTGTTGGCCTAAGGCCGAATCATCAAGGGTGCAATATCCCTGAGATACGTTGAGTGGCACGTCTAAGTCCACCGAATATGGTCGTCCGAGGTGGCATCATACTGAGTGTCAGTACTGACATTGTTGGCGGTTCGCCAGGACCTAAAGGGTGCAATATCCCTGAGATACGTGGAGTGGCACTTCTAAGTCCACCGAGCATGGTCGGCCGAGGTGGCACCATACTGAGTGTCAATAGTGACACTATTGGCAGTTCGCCAGGGCATTTTGAGTCAAACCCTCTTAATGCACGTGAAGCGACACGTAAACGTTCGCTGTATTAGGAAGTTGAGTTACCTAACTCCTTGTCGGATGTCAAATTCGTCACCATGTCTTGTATAGTACCAGTACAGGCTAGAAAAACCCGGAGACATGAATGCCCCGGCCTTTAAGAGGCGTATTGTCCCCACTTCAACACAGGATGGAAACGAAGCGTGTATACCCTCAAAAATTGATACGAGTAAGCAATTACATACGCTTGTAAATGGTGTAACCGGTAACATTGAGGGGGTAGTTAGCCTTGCGGCAATCCCTTCGTTACATGCTCTTTTAGAACTTGACGAAATGTCAATCGATGAGTGCCGCCGAGCCTTAAAGTCTGGCGACTTATCTGAGATGGTGGTCATTCGACCATCAATTGCGTTAAACTCATCTTCACTTCTAGACGAAGCTGTCCTGGATGACATAAAAGCTGCACTTAGTGCGCGAAATGGGTCATCGATCCTTAAAGATCCTACGGATCTCCTTTATTCCTTGATTAAGGAATTCTAAGATGTGGTATGTAATAATCCACCATCTGTTTTACCTCCGGATAGAGGTATTCGTCATGAAATTGACTTGGTTCTGGGCGAATACTGTGTCACAAGACAATGGCCTTTACCAAGGGAGCAGTGTGACGTCATTGACGTTTTCTTCCGTGCTACGCACGAGGCTGGAATGGTACGAGAAAGCAAATCTCCTCATTCGACACCGACATTTTGTGTCAAAAAGCCAAATTGTAAATGGCGCATTGTACATGCTTATAATAAGCTTAATGCTGTCACTATACCAGCACAAACCCCCATTCCTAGAAAGGATGTTCTTCAGATCAATACGGTGGGATGTACAATGTACAGTGCATTGGACTTAGTCGATGGTTACTACCAATTGCTCATGCGAGCTAGTGATATTCCGCTTACAGCGGTCAGCACCCCAAGCGGCATGTTTTGGGAGTGGCTGGTTATACCACAAGGGCTTTCCAACGCCCCGGCAACATTTAATCGTCTAGTGACGTAACTGTTTCGCTCTCATCGAGGTTATGCACAGACTTATTTCGATGACATTTTTGTCCATAGTCGTGCGGAGCAGGGTCGGTCGTATATGGAAAACCATTTAGACCATTTGCGACCAGTGCTCGAGTGAATGCGCACAAATAAATTGTATGCCAATGCATCTAAAAGCATTTTTTGCGCAGACAAAGTTCCTTTTTTAGGATGCTTCATTGGAAAACAAAGCCTTAGAGCGAACACCGCTAAGGTAAAAGTCATAGTAGATTGGCCGGTTCCTAAGAACCAAAAGGATTTGCGTAAGTGGTTGGCTCTCGCCAATTATTTACGCAAATATAGCAAAAATTACGCTGAAATGGCTAGGCCATTATCTAATCTCCTTAAAAAGGATACAGAATGGTGCTGGACTAGCACCGAACGTAATGTCTTTTCGAGCATTTAAGGATAGTCTTATCCGTGCCCCGATTCTGGCACTGCCAAACCCAAATTTGCCTTTCAGTGTCGTCTGTGACGCATCAGATTTTGCCATTGGCAGTGCTCTGTTACAAGCAGATGTTGATGGGCATGAACGTGTTATTATGTTCGAGTCTAGAAAGCTTAAAGCTGCGTATAAGAACTACCTAGTTCATGACAGTGTTACTTGCTATGAAGTATGCTCTCGTCAAATTCAGAGATCATCTGCTCGGCTCTAAGCCGTTGGCGATTTATACAGGTCACACGACGTTACGCACGGCGACTAAATCGCCCCATCTCTCACAGAGAATGGCCCGATGGCTATCCTTTTTTGCAGAATACAACTTCGAGGTGAAGTATAAACCCGGCAAGCAAAATGCTTTGGCCGATGCGTTATCACGCAGGCCGGATTATGAGGTTTCTCATTTAACGACTATCTCGTCACCTATTCTTAAATCAATCCGTTCGGCTTACCTCAAGGATGAACAGTGTGTAGCACTGCTACGAGCTCTAAAGAACTCTGATTCAGGTATTAAATTACCGGCACGTTTGCGTGCAAGGTTAAATCGATTTTCTATCGATAACAACCTGTTGCTCTATTGCACTGACACCGCGGACTCTCCGTGTGTCGTTGTACCCCATGATGAGAATTTGAAGTACCGAATCCTCTATGAGACACACAATACTGTCCTTGGTGGTCATCACGGTAAGGTTAAGACCTACGGCTCTGCAAGCCAGATTCATTGGCGGCCCAAACTTTCTAAATGGGTCAGCACATATGTTCGCACATGCGAATTTGCCAACAGATAAAACCCTCGACGCATGCTGCTGCGCCACTGGCGAGCCTTCCCGTTTCCGTAGGTTGCTGGGCTACCGCTCTCCAGACAGACGAAGGCCCTAAAGCCTCTGGGAACGACGTAGCCTATGCCACTCCTGGCAAAGAGCATCACACGCTTCTTCCCAATCTCTTCGATCTACCCTGTCATACTCTAGCGCAAGCACCGCCTATCATCCCCTGTCTTTCCTCTTTTCACCACCAAGGCGACGCTGCTGCTCTCTGCATCCTTCACAGCTGCCTCCTGTTCCTGTCGACGACGCACCGTTATTGCGTAACTAAGTTATTTGCTACAGCTACCATTAATTGGACTTCTATATCCCCTCTTTGTTCCTAATCGAGTTCTATCCCATCACGCAGGAATAGCTTCCCCGCAGTGCCGATGTCGCGTCATCTTCAGATCAGGCAGACTACCTTGTTTAATGCGATGAACACGGGCCGAATAGTGGCGTCCCCAAAACCGTTGCACGATTGGTGGAGAATCGGAACCTGCTCTTTTTAACTCCCGAACGTCGCGCATCTTTCAAGGACTTCCACCAAGTGCTCCGCCGCCGTTCCAATTAACTTGCCGGTCGGGTGAATTAACGACGGCTGGAATTGTCTACATCCGGATTTTTAGGGCTTTCATTTTAGTCACGACGTAAATGATGCGCTGGAGAAGTTAGCCGCCATTTCCAGCGTGTCACTGCCACCGCAAAGGTCAACTGATACAACTACATCTGTGTTTGAACTACTAGTCGCGTAGTCCGTTACCAACCAACGGATCTGCTTGAGCGATTCTCTCCTTGTCATCGTTTTCAGTCCACAGAGGAAATGTTTCAACGCTGGGACTCTGTGGTCATGCGCTAGCTGATCTGCCAAATGGTGAAGATCAGGAAACGCGATCCTCTTTTTATATGCTGGCTGTAATCGGCTCCAATAGTTTCTCCGGGCCGTCCAGCGCTGTATATACTATTGCCTGAGCCATCGCCATGGCCATGCAATTATTAGTTTCTGGCGTAGTGACCTCTCGTAGTCCTACTTGCTACTCTAGCTCGCTCCACGTCCGTGGCGGCTCCATTCTGTTCGGCCCCATATTGATCGGACAGCTTCCAGGATGTGTCACCTCTACACGAAGCTGTTGCAGTAAGCCTTTTTTTGGCGTTTTTGCATCATATCTACGTGGCTTTTAGCACCTTAGCTTTACCTTGGGCTCGGCCTGCGTCCTGGCGTTTGCACTCTGAGTTCGCCGTTAACTTTGTATCCTTGATAATAAGGCAACTGCTTGGCTCCATGTCGAACTTGGTCAGATCTTGTATCCTCCACAGAAGCTGTAAGTAGCTCACCCTTGACCTGCAAGTCTTCCTGCTGTTTATTATCGCTCTCCAAATCACTTTGGAGGGCCGAATAAGCCCCTTCAGAATGCTGCAACGGATTTGACACTGATCCTTTGTGGGTTCATAATTTCAGTCCACGTCGCTATGTGCTCGCAGCCACGGCTGCCTTTCGCGAGACTTCAGATGCGGATGACTCTGCTGCAACGGCTCTCGCTCCTTAAACTGAAAGATGCTAAAGTCCTGAGCCAATGGGCGCAAGCGGTTTGGACTGGATCTGCCATGGTTGATCAGGCTTTTGCAACGCCGAGATCACGGACATTTGAACGTTTCAAGTTTAACCCAGCTAAGTACGACGAGAAGGGAATACGCTGGAATAAGATATAATCACGGGAATGGCAGAAGACGACACCGTGTGCAGGCAATTGCCGTATTATGTCAAGCAGGTTCTGGTGGCGCCGGAACGATTACGAGTTCACAGTACAGTGCAAGATCAGGTAGAAGTAAAACTGGTGCTGCAGCTTCGTCGGACTATGGAGTTCGGCCGCGACAGCGGTTTTCCAAAGCAATAGCTGATGCGAGCATGAATCGGCGGAGCTGTGACGTTTGGACTTGATAACTCTTTATGACATGTTAGGCCAAGCGAAGGCAATCAGCTATGAGCCCCGTAACGAAGACGGTAAACTTCTTTCTCTTTTCGCGACATACTGCGAAAAAATATCAAGACACTCAGGTTCTGAATTTCGAAGTGCAGTCTATAGGCTACGGAATCCCCACAGAAGGACGTTGGAGCCATCGTGGCGTCGACAGCAATGAAGCACCTGGTCCGGTGCTCACAAGTGAGCAAATGACACTATACTAATATCTAACATGACCAGGTTTTCGGATATTTGTCGATTAGCCGCCTATTTTATTTGATCTCGAGGACCTCGACTCTTGCAGTCCTGATTCGCAGACCTCTACTATGTGGAAGGTGACGTTTCAATGGGCAGGCTGCCCTACTTTTCTTCAAGGAATAGTCAGACTTTTGTGGTGCGGAACCACAATTATTGTAAGCCACCCGAGTATTTATTCTCGGAGACAATGTCTCAGGTGCGGGAATAGCGGACATTTGTTTACTCGGTGCATAATGACGCACGCCCAATTGAAGGGACTGGGGGGAAGAGAAGCAATGAAGGAGCAGACATGCAATCTAAAGGACCTTGCAATACCGATTTCCAGCTCACAAGAGTTAAAAGACATAGCGCACCAGCGTCTCCAGGTGCAGCGGGAGCAGCAGCAGCGACGGCTTTGGCACTTTCTAATCCGACATCTGAATGTGCAATTTTCGAGTGTTACCAATGGACCAGGTACCAGCTAAAACGGAGGTCCCACTTGTGTCTGCTAGATAGCTTGCGAATGAGCTCTGTAAAGCTTACTTATTTGTCAAGAGATCTGTAGGCGGGCACGTCGTAATGCGGCCACGCTCTACTTAAGCACACACCCTAGCACAGCGAGGAAGCGGTTAAACCTGCTTCTCTTGCGTGCAGTGAGGTAGTTGTGGTGGGCGCGCAAGCGACCTCACCCAACACACTAAGTACTCTGGTTAAGTGTCGTCACGGGAGCGGTAATCCGTCTCCTCGTGCGCACTTACCAAGTAGGAAGTAGTTTTCAGACTGATTTATATTTAATAGAATTAAATACAAATACCTATTTTTACCAATTAAAATGATATCTCTATAGATATCATTTAATATGTATTGCGAGCGTATCTTTATAGATACCTCGCGTAACGGATGACGCTAGCCGTCATCACGGATGACGCTGGGCGTCATCCCTCCTAATGTGAATGCACCCATGTGCATCACATCCACAAGGGTTGGTCACAAATGTGCACCACACCCGAGTGTTGGGTCTAATTACTATTATTTAGTAATTGACCATCCCCTTAAGTACACCTAATGTACTTAACGGGGACTGTGTAACATTAGGGCAATTTAGCCCGTTACAAGATCGGTACTGACAGAGTTGGTAAGTCGCTGGAACACAGCGGAGGGCCAAGCAAGGTGGAGAGTTCGCCGCAGCTGGAGCCACCAGAGAAGGCCGATAGGGAGGCCATAGTAAGAGAAGCAGGAGGCAACGACGGGGCGCAAGCGCCAAGACTCCTGAAATAAATGGTGCAGGAGTATCCTCAGCCTCCAGGAGCGGCTGGCATGGATAGGACGACAAGGCGACCGGCTTTCGTAGACTGGGCGAAAGTTAAGTGCGCCCGGCCGAGAATCGTCTGACACGTAGCACGCCACACAGCAGGGGGTGCGCCGGCCGCTCACAATTAAACGACGGATTCCTTGCTGGAGAGTGTGGTAATGCCGGAGGAGATGTTATCAGCGCTAGTGAAAGACATGCTGGGAGCGCCGGAAGCAAGCGCGGTTGAAGCGTGGAAATCTACGCTTCAAGAAAAATTTCAAGGGAATTTTGGACTATGCCGATAATCATGGCGGAGCTGCCGGCAAATAGAGCGCGGTTTCCAAAACTACAGCGTTCAGGAATGGTAGGGCTATTAGCCCTGTTCAGATAGGTTTTGGTGGGCGAGCGAGGAACATTTGCGGACTGGCGACGAGTCGGTGTAGTGGTCCTCCGCGCTTGCTGATGACCACGATGCCGTTCCTGCCTCCCCTCCTTCTGATGGTGAGGGCGGCTTTGATCTCACGCCCGCTGATGCAGTTAGAGTTTAAACTCCTCCGTGTGCTCAGACGTGCCATTCGCGGTGCAGATTGAAGAGTGCACCGCACAATCGCGTCTTATAAGATTGGCGGGGTTGATTTGAACTTAAACATCAATTAACAGGAATAATGCCTTATTACGTCAATATTACCAAATTTGGTGACAATAGAAACATCAAGTCAAAATTAATAATTTGTATTTTTTTTAAGTATTTCCTCTCTTAGGAAAATTTATTTATTATCCCCCTCATACGGAATAATTTTTAAGTGACGGGACAAACCGGTACACTGCGCAATTCCTCAAACTTTTAACTGATTTATGCTAAAGCTATGTATATATTTATATAATACACTTTTAACGATAGCTAGATCCATAATATACGTAAGGGTGCGACTATTACCACAGAAGTTTTGACTAATACCACAGACAAAACACCTCTGATTGGCTAAAATCGGAGGAAGATATATGATTGGTCGAAATTGTGGCTATATTATTCGTTCTTTGTAAAGTTTATTAAATTGGAACAACTGCAACCGCATTCATGTGAGCAAGGAAATTCATTTGCGCGGTGAGACGAGTTCCTCATACAATATCTAAATACCTTTGTGAATTCAGGCAGCCTATACAACACGTCACGGTCTGTTGCAGGCGGAGATGAAACAAAATATTGCACGGCAAAAGAGTGGATATGACAGCGAACAAGACGATGTAAATGAATTCGTGAGTAACTCTAGTATTTCCGAAAAGCGGGAATACATAATTGGAGACTGATCTACAAAAAATGAAAATATGGACGCTTTAAAATCTACTAATACTGTTTTGTGTTTGCTCAGTGAAAGACGCATTTATCCTGTCAGATTTGGCACATGATGTAGTTAAACGACACCAGTATAACACGTTTAAGCAGCTTGCAACGCTTTTATCAGCATCAACGGAACATGGATGTTCGCGACATCAGCGAAGGTCGCTTGGGCTTTGTGATTCCTGACGGCGAATCCCGATGTCTGAATATTCCACGACGTCTATCTGCGCTGCAGCAGCATGAATCACATAGAACGCTCGTGAAAATAGTTACTGTGCCAGTTCAGGATACCTGTTCAGCTGGACTTCAAGGCTTATATTTTTCTTGCACCTTTAGAGTCCGAGCGGTGTCCCTCTTCACCGCAAGCTCCGCATAAACGTTTTTTCAGTGGGTTCCACATATTCGAAGCCAGATAAATTGCGTCGTGTAGATCCATTTTTGTTGGCACAGCCTCCCTTTCGAACGCACAATTATTGGCTCTTGCAAAGTTTTTGGAATTTTGTTGAGAAAGTTTCTGAGCTCGTTGAGTGTCGCAGTCTGCTGATTATCCGACGGGGCCACAAATTTTAAGGCCACCTGATCAAGCAATAATCAAGAGACTTTTGGCCGGCATCAATGCAACAGGACTTGGTTGGTGGGGCTTAGTCAAGTGCCAATGCGGGTGGATGTCGTTCAACAACCAAGTTCTGTTTTCGACGGAGGTGTTGACGCCGTTTGTGCTTGCAGAGAAGACCCCAACTGATGCTTAACACTCCAGAGCATATATCTTCGTGGTTTCTTTTTGGCTTGCGGGCAACTCCCAGCTGTTCGTTGATTTTATTCAGCACAAATGAGAATTATTATAATTAATATTCTAAAAAAATATCCCTAGAGGCGTTGGCTGTGCATAGTTGCATATTCTCATTTGTTGACGCTGTCGGGACACATCGTGCTCTGCCAGATTATTATCAATAGCTAGGTAAAGTTTTCCGAAGCACCAAAGGAGGTTGTTTATGCCTGTTGGCATGTATTGCTTGAGAATGTGGTGAGTACTATCACCGCGCGAGGTTGCAGTATGACCAAATGCGTTATACGGTCAGTCCAAGCAGCCAATAACATTTCCTAAACGGAATTCATATTTCGACAATGCATTTCATAACTGCCCTGTATCTCATCAAAGAAATTTTTGTTTTTGCATACATGATTACCAGCCATTCCTTCATGAAGGCTGTCTTTCTTCTTCTTTTGGAAAATATGCTTTGCATTTTTTACTTTATTTTTTCAATATGCCATACATACAAGAGAATGCGGGAAGTTAAGAAGTGTTTTTGAGATCTCAAAAATTGTACCAGCTCGCGATTAATAACAAAACCTTTTGGAAAAGCATTGTCCTTAAAGATCCATTAAAAGAAGTTTATTGCTGAAGAGTATGTGGATTGATTCTAGTTTGTCATGAAAATAGATGCGACAAAAAATGTTCGATACATTGACGAGCTCCCAACGACGTGTAACAAAGGAAGCTATAAAGCATTTGTCTTGTATGTGGCATCAACCAGAAATGTCATTGTGAATCCAAGCCAGCTCCGTAGATCTCGGATAAGCAAATCACAGTTGAGAAATTTTGCCTTGTTGGGGCACGTTTATCTGAGCGTTCGTCTAACAATATTTTACATTATAGGCGCCGTGCTGAATGCAATGCCTTCTGTCGATACTGCCTAGACGTGTTTTTATGCTCTTTCACGTCCGCGATCGATCTCTGTCTCGATGCGATCGACGTGATGCCGTCACCATCGCTCACAATAGTTTCCGCATCAAATTGTAATCCGCGAAATTCTGTACAAGGGCATCTATTGGGGTGCGGCCATTTATAGTTTTTAAAATTGAATCCTGACGGGCATTGTTCAGTTTGGTTTCTGGCAAAATAAGTCCATTGTAACGGGCTAGAGTTGCCCTAATGTTACACAGTCCCCATTAAGTACATTTGGTACTTAAGGGGATGGTCAATTACTAAATAATAGTAATTAGACCCAACACTCGGGTGTGGTGCACATTTGTGACCA
>NC_090622.1:2488079-2521271 GCF_004359215.1 Bremia lactucae | reverse complement strand
TCAAGCCCGTGGGGCTTCGGTGACCTCCATGAGGGAAATTCCGATCGTTTTGTTTCCAAACGATACAAGAGCTGAAAACGAAGTCTTACTTGAGAAATGGGTTCACCGGACGCGCAAACTCCGTAATATCTGGAATATCATAGAGTCTGCGGATAAAGGTGATGTTCGTTTGGAACGGAAGCCTTGCTTTAATTTCGCCAAGCTTAAGGCCAAAGGCCAGTTACGTTCGGCATTTATACCACAAAACGAAGAAAGGCCTAGCCAATATTTCAGTGCTTCGGTTGACCGTACAACCAAGGATCGAAGCCGCACTGAGGCTTTAGATCCACCTAATGCCAGGTTTAGTGGTGGGAAGCGTCGTTTGACGCGAGTTGACCCTGACACTCACGACGATGTCGCTTTAAATGTTTCTCCACATTAAACTGAAGGTTCCCCCGCGCATCAAGCAGCGCGGGAGGGGGCCGAAATTTCGGCGAAAGCATTTGATGCTCTACGGCACGAGGTGCAACTTCTTCATGAGAACCTTGCTCGGATTGAGAGCTCTTTTGAGGCGGTTCGAGACCGTCTTTCGACGCTAGAGCGTCAGCAGCCTCGTTTAGAGGGCCAGTTGGATATCCTGGTGAGGATGCAACAATCTGCGGCACGACCGCCTGTCTCGGCGCAAGCGCCTTCAAGTCCACGTGGGAAGGGTCCCGATGCGGCTTAAGCAAGCCAACGTAAAACACTGGGTGTGTACGCAGCTTGCTGGGAAGGTTTAGCGTATAAGCTAGGGCCTTCTTGGCCACGACCGTAAAAATTTGTGTCTTAAGACATGTAAGGTATACGATGGCTAAAAGCCAAGACAAACAAAAAGAACAAGCGGATGCCAAAGGCAGAAGCTGTATAAATTTTTATACAGTCGGAGACCGAGTTTTACTAAACGCTAAAAACCTACCTACCAACTGGGTTTCCGCGGTCTTCAAGACCAAATTGCGCCGGCGCTTTATTGGGCCATCGCGTCGCGACGAACTCGCTTACTTCTTTCCGAACGGAACAGGGCTGATATCAGCAATCCTATCGGCCAATTCCTCCCCTTCAAGCCCTGAACCACGCAGTGATATCGTTAATGCAACGCGTGGGTGGGTGAGACCGTTTACATAGAACGGAGTATAGCCTGTAGAGGCATGTCCAGCGTTATTTATCGCAAACTCCACCACTGGGAGCATTAAGCTCCAGCGCGTTGGTGTCTGAGCCCACAAATTGCGTAAAACGTCTTTAGTGACGCGATTGACACGTTCACTTTGACCATCGGTCTGCGGATGGTCCGCAGTGGACATATCCAATCTGGTGCCAAGCACTCGGAAAATTGATTTCAAGAATTTACCCGTGAAATGGGGATTCCGATCCGAGACAATTGCCACTGGCAAACCATGTTGTCGAAACACGCGATCGATAAACAGCTTAGCTGTACCCTCTCCATCAATGGAATCCGGCACGGCCGCTAAGTGAGCCATTTTGCGCAAAACGGTCAACAAAGACTACTATACCGGAGTTACCGGCTGAATCTTTCGGTAGCCCAAAACCAAAATCCATACTAATGGACTCCCAGCAACCTATGGGGACGGGGAGACTCGCCAGTGACGCAGCAGCATGCGCCGAGAATTTAACCCGTTGGCACGTTTCGCATGTGCGAACATATGTGCTGACCTATTTAAAAGTTTGGGCCACAAATAACTCTGGCTTATAGAGCCGTAGGTCTTATCTCTACCGAGATGACCACCAAGGACAGTATCGTTTGCCTCGTAGAGGATTCGATACTTCAAATCCTTATCATGAGGAACCTCGACACGCGGAAGGTCCGCGATGTCTGTGAAATAAAGCAACAGGTTGTTATCGATAGAAAACCGATGTAACCTTGCACGCAAACGTGCCGGCAACTTAATACCTGTATCCGAGTTCTTTAAAGCTCGTAGCAGAGCTACACACTGTTCATCCTTGGCGTAAGCCGAACGGATTAATTCAGGAATGGGCGACGAGATAGTCGTTAAATGAAAGAGCTCAAAATCCGGCCTGCGTGATAACGCATCGGCCAAAGCAATCTGCTAGCCAGACTTATACTTCACCTCGAAGTTGTATTTCGCGAAAAAGGATAGTCATCAGCTCTGTGAGAGAGGAGCGACTTAGTCGCTGTTCATATGACGCGAACTATGTATGTATCCCAAACGGCTTAGAGCCGAGCAGATGAACTCTGAATTTGACGAGAGCATACTTCATAGCAAGTAACATTTTGTCATAAATTGGGTAGTTCTTTTTCGCAGCTTTAATATGTCTAGACTCGAACGCAATAACACGTTCATGCCCATCAACATCTGTTTGTAACAGACCACTGCCAATGGCAAAATCTGATGCGTCACAGACGACACTGAAAGGCCGATTTGGGTTTGGCAGTGCCAGAATCGGGGCATAGATAAGACTATCCTTAACTGCTCGAAAAGCATTATGTTCTGAGCTATTCCAGCACGATTCTGTTGCTTTTAAAGGAGATTAGATAATGGCCTAGCCATATTAGTGTAATTTTCGCTATATAAGTGTGAATAATTGGCGAGACCCAACCACTTTAGCAAATCCTTTTGGTTTTTATGAACCGGGCAATCTACTATGGCTTTTACGTTAGCGGGATCCGCTTTAAGGCCTCGCTTTCCAATAAAGCATCCTAAAAAGGAATTTCGTCTGCGCCAAAAATGCATTTAGATGCATTGGCATACAATTTGTTTGTGCGCATGCACTCGAGCACTGCTCGCAAATGGTCTAAATGGTTTTCCATATCCGACCGACCCTGCTCCGCACGACTATGAACAAAAGTATCATCGAAATAAGTCTGTGCATAACCTCGATGAGAGCGAAACAGTTGCGTGACTAGACGATTAAATGTTGCCGGGGCGCTGGAAAGCCCTTGTGGCATAATCAACCACTCCCATAACATGCCGCTTGGGATGCTAACCGCTATAAGCGGGATATCGCTAGCTCGCATGAGCAATTGGTAGTAACCATCGACTAAGTCCAATGCACTGTACATTGTACATCCCACTATATTGTTCTGAAGAACATCCTTTCTAGAAATAGGGGTTTGTGCTGGTATAGTGGTAGCATAAGCTTATTATTAGCATGTACAATGCGCCATTTACCATTTGGCTTTTTGACACAAAATGTTGGTGTCGAATGAGAAGATTTGATCTCTTTTACCATTCCAGCCTCGTGCTTAGCACGAGAAAATCGTCAATGACGTCACACTGCTCCCTTGGTAAAGGCCATTGTCTTGTGACACAGTATTAGGTTCCCGGAACCAAGTCAGCAGTTTCATGACGAACACCTCTATCCGGAGGTAAAACAGATGGTGAATATTATTACATACCACATCTTGGAATTCCTTAATTAAGAAATAAAAGGGATCCTCACGATCTTTAAGGATCGATGACCCACTTCGCGCACTAAGTGCAGCTTTTGTGTCATCCAGGACAGCTTCGTCGAGAAGTGACGATGAGTTCAATTCAACCATAGGTCGAATGACCACCATTTCAGATAAGTCGCCAGCTTTTAAGGCTCGACCACACTCATCAATACACATTTCGTCTAGCTCTAAAAGAGCATGTAACGAGGAGATTGCCGCAAGGCTAACTTCCCCCTTAATTTTACCGGTTACGCCATTTACAAGCGTATGTACTTGCTCACTCGAATCACTTAGTGAGGGTATACTAATTTGTCATCCGACAAGGAGTTAGGGACCTCAACTCCTTGTTCAGCGAACGTTCACGTGTCTCTTCACGTGCATTAAGAGGGTTTGACCCAAATTGCCCTGGCGAGCCGCCAATAGTGTCACTGTTGACACTCAGTATGGTGCCACCTCGGCCGACCACACTCGGTGAACTTAGACGTGCCACTCCACGTATCTCAGGGATATTGCACCCTTTAGGTCCTGGCGAACCGCCAACAATGTCACTACTGACACTCAGTATGATGCAACCTCGGACGACCATATTCGGTGGGCTTAGACGTGCCACTCCACGTATCTCAGGGATATTGCACCCTTGATGATTCGGCCTTAGGCCAACAATGCTTTCAGCATTTAGTGAATACTAATAACAACGAGTGTCTCTCGACGAAGTACGTGCCGTTCCACTTCTTTCTGCTGAGTCGGGCTCAGAATTAATGTTTTTTAACATTAGAGTTTATTAACTCAGACATGTCAATGTCTAAAACACTGACAGACTCATTTAATGATCCGCGCCAATAGCGCTTCTGTTGCCTAGCAAACGTGGGTTCATGACCCTCCAAAACTTTGCTAGGAACATTGCGCGTGGCGCCTAAGGTCTTAGACCTCCAATCGATCCATGGCTCATGGTGTTCTAACCAGGCCATATCAAGGATGATATCATATCTCGAATCCAAATCAAGGACGAGACAGCGTTCCATACTGTTAAAGTCCAGAAACTTTATACCTAAGTTCAATGGATCTTTGGGAACAGTGACACGAGTCCCAGTCGCTAAGCGAACAGTGATTGTATCACCTTAATACGCTAAAAGCGCCTCAACGTACTGTTGACTTCCTTCAAGGGAAAGGTGTCGATCATAATTGCAAGACGCTCCTGTGTCAATTAAAATTGACCACGGCTCATCAAAGCCCTTTACAGTCGCTTGAGCGAATAGCAAGCCAGGCTTGTACTCTCGCCCCGTTCCATTGAGCACCGCGCTAAAACAGGCTGAGTTCTGTTTACTCTCACCTCCTAGAGGTTCAACAGAGCCTAGGTCTTCTCCAGTAGGGCGACCCGCACCTACTGGGTATCAACGTTTTCCCGCACCCTACCAGATCTCTGGTATAGGTCGGAGTTGGAGCTCTTTCGAGCTTTATGCGAATTTTGAAATGGGCAGGCAGGGCGTAAATGTTTCGTGCTTGCGCACATATAACATCTACGGATGGTCTTATGCTGTTCCACAGCTGGAAGAGTCTCTTCTCCTTCCTCAGCGAGGCTTAAATCCGTGGGTTCCGCTCTATTAGACGGAACTCATGTGCTCGAAGAGCTTGTTTGGTAAATAGGAGTGCTAACGCGAGCAGACTTAAAGTCGGACTCGGCGCGTAGCGCTATGGCAACTGCCTCTTCAAACGTAGCCGGATGAGATCGGAACAATTCCGTCCGGGCAACGCCCTCATTGAGACCTTCCATAAAGATGGTCACTACATGCTTCTTGCACCGGGTCTTGATGCATAGATGCAATGAGAGTTCTCAACTCCTGGCAAAAGTCCCTAGGGTTCTTTCACCCTGTCGAGTCGCTAGGAGCCGTGCTCGCATGCGAAAATCTGATCAGGCGGTGCAAACATGCTGGTTATTTGCTGTTTCAGCATATCCCATGAAAGAAAAGCGTCGTTTATGGACGTGCTGCACGATAGTGCCACTCCATGGCTCTACCTCCAAGTTTGGAAATGCAATAGCCACCTTTTGACGTTCTATTAAGAACAAGGCGGAATCAATGGACATTTCCATCTGCTTAATCCAAAAAAGGAGATTTTCTCCTTCTTTTCCCTCAAATGTTTTCACATTTACAATTAGAGGGCGACCTCTCGCTATATATCTTTGTTGTGGTCATGTTCATAACCGCACTAAACGTCATCGTGCAATCAACTCCGTACGATTGCTTGTTACCACAAGCCACCAATCTAGCCTTGTATCTCTCTAGTGTCTCGTCGGTGATATCAAACATACAATCAATAAAAAATTAAGCGATTTTTAATTTGATTCACATTATAAATTGATAATTTTATATAAGAAAATAATTCAAAGTTAGAATAAAATATTTAAAAACCCATTTTGAGTGTTGCATCTTTTGTCCTGTAGGTTTTGGCACGACTTCCCAGGTTACATTTGCTAGAAGAGAATCAATCTCGTCCTTCATTGCACGTTTCAATTCTCGTGAGTTTGGTGACTGCATAGCTTCACGGTACCTGTTAGGATCCGTCAGTACGGCAACCATAGAAATAGGGTCATGCTTCGAGCCCATGTTTCTTGTTGTGATTCGTCCGAGCGTGGTAATTTCTTCTCTAACTGCCTTGCTAATTTCTCCACCATCACAGAGTTTGTGTCTTAGTCTTCTGCCACGAGTACCACGTTTCTTTCTCCACTTCCCACCGCAGTATGGCTCCTTCCGTTCTGCGGTGTCATTTTCGATACGATCTGGAATTGGCTGCTCGGGCCGATTGCCTGATTTGTGTTTCACAAACACCGATTGTTGAAACGTTTTTTTCTCGCGAAGTTGATCTTGAAGGCATTGGTTACCAGTATCATCTAAGGTCTCGACATTTTTGACTTGTTGAGTCGTAACGACCACCCTGTCGCAAGGTAAGTAAACTTTGTAACCCTTTATGATATCATATTTGCCAATAATCATACCGGCTTCGGCTCGAGATTTCCAAGCTTTCTGTAATCGGGCCTACATCGGTTGGAGAACCGTTGTTGTGGTACATTTACTTTATGGGTAAAATACCCTTTAATCTAATTTTAAAATAGTTAGTTACTTAAATCCCATTTATTATGGGTAATAAACGTGGTCGCCGCCAGATATAAATCTGGCGGCCAGAATCTATTTTAATTAGCTAGGGTAAGGTTTTTAGATTTAAATAATCAAATAAAGTGCAGTCCCCCTTTTAATCTTAAAGCGTTAAGTGCCTTCCTAAGGCTTGCGCATTGATCTGTAAGAGATAGAAGCCTTTCTAAGGTATATCCTCTTGAGCACTAGTTGCCACTTCGTTTTCCGAACCCCTAAATCTCTTGAACTAGGATTTCTTAAGCTTTATTAGCTTGTACGACTCCCTGAGCTGTTAAACCCATTGGTTCAATAGAACTAAGCGACTCTCTGAGTCTGAAAGTCTTCCTCTGACTTCAGGAGCGAGGTAGCTCTGATACACCTGGTAGCACTCGTAGTCAATCTACGCCTGAGTCTTTACAAGACTAAACCCTCACGAAAATGAAAGAGGTTCCAGACCTGTCAGAAGCGCAACGCGCCGCTTATGACAAGCTCAAAACTTTATTTGGGCTTGAGTAAGTGATATTTATTATCTCCCAGGGACGAGAGGTCCTGCATGCAAGGATTGAAGCCTTCATGTGATACGAAACCTCCCTGATCAGTCAGGTACAGGACCATGTAGCGGCATCTATGCCAACCTGGCACATGTTGGCATAGCGACTGAAGAATAGTCTCTACAGACTGAAGCAGGCTGGCCGACTTTTGGCCGAGCTCCTGCACAAAACGCTCGTGGAGTTGGGTCTTGCGGAGTGTTATACCAACAGCTGCCTGTATCACAGAAGAAGTGACACAGGGACACAATAAAAGGATGATCTTTTGGGTTACCGGAACGGATATGGCTCTAATTGACCAGTTTTTTTACTGCTATGCACGCGTGCGAAGTGAAGGACCCCGGAGCGGTGAAGAAAATCCTAAGCATGGGAGTAACGTATGATGATGGTAATGGGTATACACTTGGACAAGAGCAGTGCAATCGAGAGCTTCTCGTTGCAAGTGGACCCGAGATGGCGAATTCGACACGAACACCAATTGAAGATGAGCAAGATGATGAGGGTGAAGGTAATTATCTTCATAAATCAAACGGTGGATCGTATACGCAACACACCACAGCCATCTTCCAGTCTTTGATAGGGAGCCTGCTGCGGATCGCGCGTTGTACAAGGCCTAATACCGCTTTTGCGGTACATCGAGGGAGCCGACAAGCTGATGCACCACGCGAGTGCGATTGGCGATGAGTTAAAGGATTGTCAAGTACTTGAAAGGGACGATAAAGTTATCCTTCGAATGAATGATCACGATTGTAAGAACATGGATGGAATAGTTTCACTCAAAGGCTACAATGACGCTGATTAGCAGCTGACCACGCGGATCGAAAATCGGTCAGTGGTGGGCTTTTTGTCCATGAATGGGGTGTTTGTCTGTTGGATATGCAAGAAACAATCAAGTGTGGCTTTATCTACAATGAAAGCGGGTTCGCTAGTGAATAGCGAGCATTGGGGATGCTTGAACTACTTGATCAAATTGGAGTCAAGGTACAGGTTCCGATAGTGCTACATATTGATAGCCAGGCGGATATAGAGCAGATTAGTGGCGAAGATACATCGAAGGGCGAAGCACATTGCGGTCCGACACAAGTTTGTGAAGGATTACAGCAAAAAGGGTGTGCTCGAGGTTATTTTACTGTGAGTCAAGGATGATGCGGGCTGACGTTCTCACCAAGGCATTTACTGCCACGAGACAACGTGGATTGCGAGAGCTAATGTCTCAGATGTGAGGACAACCCGGATAGGAGTGTTGGAAGGGTGCGAATTTCGGTTGTGTAACGACTGCTGAAAGGCAACAACTGCTAAAGTTCGGTAATCGCTGAGATGCGACTGCAAGGCATATTTGGTGCAACCGTTGTCTGAGTGCACATGGAAGTCGTAGGTACAGACAGAAGTAGCAAACTGTTAATTCATTTAATACATCACTAGTTTTACTTCTACCTGGTCAAGCCTACATCAATCTAAAACCATAGCTGTGAGTCCCATACTGGAACGCATTAAGGTGCCTCGTTCATGAATGGAGTGCGGGAGCGCAGTAGGGGCGCGATGCTCTACTGCCACGGACGCTGAAGCTACTCCTAAGTTCAGAATTATCGAACAAATGGGTAGCATAGTCCCTGGGGTTCCGTAAGTTCGGACCTTAAACCTGCTAGTCTATTGCACTCGGTTACGAGGCTACGACCACGTGGTGATACCTTTTGTGGATTCAGGTGCATCGCAAAATTTTATTAAATTTTCGGCTTTAAAACAGAGACCAGCGATGTATGAGTAGCTTTGCCAGGATAGCAAGCGAGAAGAGGCGAACCTCGTTTGGCGAACGGCACGCTCGTTAAGTCTGAGGGAGTTCAGGTAGAACTCGCCTTCAGCTTTAGTAACTTCTCTTGTAAAGAGAAGTTCACAGTGCTAGGTATGGAGAGTCCGTATGACCTCATCCTAAGCATGCCATGGTTGGCAAAACACCAACCATGCATAGACTGGAGTACACGCACAGTTGCTTACTTTACGCGGGACACCGAAAAGGATGTGCTCCTGCGAGAGTCCTGTGCAACTGATGATGTGTCCAACACAGTTGAAAATTGTCCCGACAGGAAGTCAGGTTACACAAAGTCCTACCCCGTCCAAAGAGACTGGTGTAGTGAAATGAACGATGACAAGTAGCCATGCATTCAATGGTTCTTCACAGAGCCAAGATCCTGTGACAGTAGATTGCGATCTGACAGGAAGTCAAGCGCCGCAAGATCCGGCCTAAAGCCTAGAGCCTAGTGCGGTTATAAGAGGAGCGATAGCCGAGACCTACTTACAGGTCAGGTGTCGTGGTGACTCTGAAAATGAGTACCGACAGATTAGGACGATGCAAAGCACGTCAAAAAGAGTGACCTCTGGATCAGCCCGGTCAAAGAGGACGGAAATTCGAACGAGATGTTCGAGATCGTGGAAAACGAAATGGCGGAGACATCCTAAGTCGAGGTGCTCCAGCATGTCTTAAATTCTGCCGAGGTGATAGTAAACCTCCCGGAGATGTCGTGTGATCTGCTCCTGTCCGAACTTAAGGAAGGTAAGATCTACGAGGTAGTCGCACCAGTTCCATAAGAAAACTTGGTGGACTATTGCTCGTCGTCCATAATGGACGAGAGTATCTTAGAAACAAACAAAAAAAAACGATTTTCTGCTCAAGGCTGGAATGCCTTGAAAGACAATCGTTTTTTTAAATACTGTGGAAAACCGTGTTGTGCTCCCAGAAGAAGTGCAGAGCCACCTACCGGCCGATAGGGACATCGGGCACGCAATCGATTTGGAACCTGGCACCGTGTGTTGTGCGACCAGGCAGTGGCCGTTGCCGAAGTAACAAGTCGATTGTATTGACGAGCTCTTCGACAAGCAAGCCAAGGCGGGTTATGTACGTGAGAACAAATCGCCTCACTGCAGGCCGACCTTCTGTGTGAGTAGGCCACAGGTGGATGGCGCGTGGTTCACGCTTGCAATAAACTGAACACGTTCATCATACCGTTACTACGCCAATTCCGCGGAAAGATGTTTTGTTGAACTCCATGGGAAAGTCGAATATCTTTTCCGCGTTACATTTAAAAGATGCCTACTATCAGGAAATCATGAGAGTGTCCTATGTAGCGAAAATGGCAGTAAGCACCCAAGCGGTATGATTTGGAGTAGCTCTGGATGCCCCAATGCTTTAAAATGCACCCGAGATATCTAACTGAGCGTTTGGCTCACGTTATGCGTCAGCGCCGTGCCTACGCGCCCCATTACTTTGACGATGTATTCGTGCATAGTAGGGCCGAGGACGGGTTGAGCGCCATAGAGTCGCACAAGCGTTATTTAGACGCTGTGTTGCAGACTTTGGGTGACGCCTAATAGTACGTCAACTTGCAAAACTGCCTCATTAGGGTCCCTATGACGCCTGTGCTGGGCTGCATCGTAGGTACACATGGTGCACGAGCAGACCCAAACAAGGTAAAATCTGTAAATAAATGGCCAATACCACGGCATGTAAAGGATTTGCGCCAATTCCTAGGGCTTGCTAATTACTTGCATAAGTATAGCAAGAATTATGCAGAGACCTTCTTAAAGGGGATACAACATGGGTTTGGTCAAAAGAGCAAGTAGATGCGATCACATTAGTGAAGCAATAAGCCCTTTTGCGTCGTTTGCGATGCAAAAAATTTTGGAATCGGCAGCGCGCTCTGCAGATAGACGACGACAGCGTTGACTATGTCATCTCCTATCAGTCCCGGCTTTTAAAGCTGGGGAACTGAATTACCCTGTGCATGACAAGGAGCCACTTTCGATTAAGTTTCTTTTTGAGTGCACCTGTTGGGCACCGAAGGATTTGTGGTTTATATGAATCACATTGCATCACTGCGGGGACCGCAACAAACTCACCACACCTTTCGCTTAGAACGGTAAGTTGGCTTAAAGTATTCTTTGAATTTAACTGCGCAGACCATACTTCGAGGCTAGACACCAGGTAAGGGTGTCTTGTGCTAAAACACAAGTGAGTCGCCAACGTTGACAGTCACGTAGTTCTACTTCTGCCGAGCTCGTTGGCCTCCGAAATAAAAGAGAGCTACAGGACGAAAACTATCGCCTGCTGTTGGGCCTTCGGTGAATGAAAGGTCCCCCTTGCGTCGCATCTAAAGGCTAAGCAAAGTTGGTTTGGCTACAGCGATGGCCAGTTATGGCATCAGCTATCGCCTTGCAATCCCTTGTCAATCTATGTCCCTCATGACACAGATATCAAGTTGGGGATACTTCACTGTAGAATTTTGGGCTGCAAAAAAACAGTTTTACGAGTTTCAGAGGAATTTTGGTGGCCACACCTAAATCGATGGGTGGCCAACTATATTCGTTCCTGTGAAACGTGTGAGCGCATAAAGCCTGCACCGTCCAGCAGTGCGCCATTAAAGCCGCTGCCGATTCCAACGGATGTTGGAAGTCGGTCAGTCTGGACTTCATGTCTGGCATGCCGCCTAACCACAAGGGTTAGGCGGGGCTCGTCATCTTTGTAGACAGACGGAGCAAAATGGTGCATTTATCAACATGAAAATATCAATCACAGGCAAGGAGGCAGTCTCTTGTTCCTGGATCATGCTTATCGGCTACACTGGATGACTGGGTCCATAGTATCGGATCAATATCCACGTTTTACGTCTGATTTTTGGCGTCAGGTGTTTGGGCTGCTGGGTTACAAGCTCCACATGTCGACAGCCGATCATCCCTAGACCGATGGCCAAACAGAACGTGCCAATCGGGTCGTGGCGGATGTATTACGCACAATAGCGACTCCCTAAGAATGGAGCAAACAATCGCCCTTCGTGGAATTCGCTATAAATAATAGTGTCCACGCCAGTACGGGTGAGACACCGTTTTATATTAACGAAATGCGCCATCCTCGGACGCCAGTCTCGTTTGCGCGCAGCCCGAGTCTTAGTGGGGGAGGGCCCCTCACTATGCTCGGTGCGAAAGAGGGATATATTTTCGTCAATATGACGATGAGCCGCGTGAACGGATACCAGGTAGTACAGAAACTGCATTTTTAAGTAGAGTAGTGCTTCCACTATAAGACGTTCATTATTTTTGCAACCATTTATGTCCGCATATTCTTTTTGTTTATCCTGTGCGCTTGCCATCGCGTCACGGCTATTTCGTGTGCTCGCTAATCGCTTATCCACAAAGCGTTGAGCTGCGCTTACGCTTTCAGCACCAAACTCACCTATGACACGACCGAGAGGTCGGTCATATGAAGTAGTTGACAACTACGAAGCATTGGTATAGTTTATGAGCAAGCAATTCTTACCGTGACTCCACACTGACCCTCTTAGGTGTCGTGACCACTGCTAAACTGGCAGGGTCACGAGGGAAAGCTCTGTCGTTGGGATTATACCCTCGGTGGTCGAGGAGTTTGGAGACCTAAATTATAGGCTCACCCTCCCGCCGTATTTGAAGAAGCACCCCGTCTTTTACATGGGTTGTCTGAAACGGCATGTTGATCCAGAAGAGATCACATAAGCCCATGCGTCAAAGAAGACCGACGATGACGCCGACCGTGGGTCGAACTTCGATCATGTGGGGATGACGAGAAAGATGAAAGACTTCCCTCGGACAACCTCCTCCCACCATAGTAGGGACTTCGAGCAAAGGATATCCAGCCGAAGTTTCAGCCTTCCGTAACCCTGGTGAACGTTCGAGCAAACATCGAGGAGATCCGAAGTCATTTGCGAAACTTGAATCTCGAGACCCCCGATCCGTCGTTCAGCAGCACTTAGCGCCTGCGATGGAATGGAAGCAGGATAGGCTGCCGCGAGTAGTTAGGCGAAATTGCTACTCTATCCGGCGCCAGCAGCATTAGTGGATGCTACAGATATCCAACGCTTCCTTGTTTGTTTTCCCACCGCTCCTTGAAGCAGAAACTTCAGATCCTCGTCCAGTGGAGAGATCTGAAGCATTTTGACACTTAGGAACCGGTCGACACCCTGCGCGTCGACGTGCCGTGTCTGACGGGAGCACCAGTTAAAGCTGCTCCATTAGGTCCAAATGGTACCGTGATGAGAGGCAGCATGGCTTCTCGTCAGACTCCCCGTTGTAGATGATGGTCTTAACGACTGAATTCGGGCTATTACCTAAATTGCTTACATGGATGGTCGATGCGCTAGTTGGCGCAGGCGACGAGACAGTTGCCTTGTTGACGTTAGGGGGGGGGTCGCCTTCGCAACGTTAGGCGTCTCCATTTTGGGAGCAATAAATAAATCTTGAATGGGCATTATAGCGCCATCACCCTTCCCCAATAGCTCCCTTAACTCATCAATACTATTTGGTGATAGCAGCGGTGTCGACTCATTGTAGTCAGCAACGACCGAAGGATCTACCATCACTGTGCAAGTGGGGTGGATCATTGTGTCCAGTTGACAGCGCGACAGCAGCAGTAGCTGTCATAGCAACTGTGACACTAGGCGACGACGGCGTATTATCGCGGCACGTACGCTTCGTGTTGGGCTGTTTGGGTGTCTTTGAAGACAACCCATCAGTTTTGCTCCTTTTATGTGGCATGACGAGCGCCGTGTGATGTCGCCCTAGCTGGTGTACATACTGGTCGTTAAAGGATTGGTTGAGAGAACTATACCGACACGTCGTAGACGGCTCGCTGTCCCTTGTTCCTTTCTTTGACGATGCTTACAAAAATGTTAAATCATTTTTAAAGAGGGGAATGGTGTAATGGGCTAGCTGCCTTATGCTACACATTCGTTAAGTACACTTAACGGTGAGATCAATTACTTCATTTGAAGTAAATTGACCTGTCACTCCTGCGAAACATATTTAAACGATAAGTTTTGAAAAAAATAGGAGATAAAAAATTGGGATTTTCCTTTTTTATTAGTTTTTGGTTGAACGTACAGTTGTTTCACTAAGGTCTAATTTGATTAATAGTCGTATGACTCGCGGAGCTCTGTCGAGGTGGCACCGGAACCTTGGAATCGCGTGACTGCCTACGTCGTCATGCACAATGTCCGCCACACCATGAACCACGCACAATGTATAAATTAACTGGTTTTATGCAATGAAGGAAAGCAGAGCTTCCAGTTACGACTTCATCTAGCTTTTGTGAACTTGTATCTTCACCTGTAGTCCTGCGTTCCACGTGCTCTGAAAATTTTACATCGCGAGTAGGCGTTGCTTCAAATTTGCGCACGTCAGCATGATTGCCTTTCCACAAGTCGTCCACTTTTAGCCAGAGCCGGTAAACATGAGCAATGGCTGCAGCTATATTGATATCGTCAATTTTGCAAGTTCTTCTATATGTTTCAGTCATTTGTAACTGCACTCATAGAAAGTGTAAGCGCCGGTATAAATCAAGAGTCAATCTACTTTGCTTACGTTACATGTGCCGAATTTAATACACACTCGCTTAAGCGCTTACTGCTTGTCAATGTGAGCAAGTGTAGTGCCGCGTCCATTAAAAATATGACAACAATGTGTCAATTCGATTTAATACACTGATTAACGCATCCAAAAACGACTGCCGATGTAGAATGAGAACTACAAATTCTTAGTGAGGCGCATTACTTCCTCGAATCATGCTACTTGGTCATTGCTATGTCAATTTACGATGGCATGGCATTTGTCATCTAATGTCGCAGTGGTAAATACTGTCAGACGTACACCAAATCGCTGTACAGAAAGCGACATCGTAGTCGGTCCGTGGCGATTGACCAAGTGTTGTGCGATAGGGCGACGATCACAAAGCCTCCCAAACATCAATTGCGAGGGAAAATGACGCGACGTTACGCCACCTTTTCCCGTCATAAGTCGCATACAATTCTTCTTGACTGTCATTCGAGAATCTACAAGCTCAACCAGACCTCAAATCTGCACCCGCCTGAGCTTTACAATGGGCTGCGCTCAATCAACCACAGCGAAGGACCCAACTGACACGATCCCTGTCAAGGTCAAACCCGATGCTGCGTGTATAGAGACAGAAACTGTAGAGGTGTTGACTCCTGACACGGCTGTCATTAATAATTCAAAGCCTGTTGTTGAGGATGAGGCTATCACAAGAGAACATATAGCCGAGTCAACGGCGAAGAAGCTAATGAAGGAGGAGGATAAGGATCAAAAGACCAGTGCAGATTTGCCCAGCGTCAAAGAGCTTGAGGCCGAAAGGCCCATGGTTGACAAGAAATCCAACGAGACAATTGGAAAGGATGATCTCTCTTTCACAACTGAAGACGCCAGGGATCAGGAGGTTACGGGGGCGAAGATCATTACCGACGACCCTAGAGTTGGGGTGTCCTTCTAGAAGAAGAATGGAGTTGGAAAGCTAGAACGCAATGGTAATCAACCAAGCAATATAATTTCTACTGTCCAAATCAGATTTATTTTTGTCGTAAACGTTTTAAGTGCTCGAGTGTAATGCTTTCGAGTACTGGCAAATAAGCATTAAGGTGACATATTGGTCAAAGATGCAATTGTAAACCTTCCCTTATTATTGACCAATGCAGCTTAACACGTCGACTTTCGACAACAAAATGAAAAGTGGAACAAGACCGAGTCCTCCTTTTAGGCTAAAACACTTCTCCGATTAGAACTGTAGCATAATAATACTACGAAGAAGTACTACCATGCCGCTCGACTCTACACTACTAGCTCTTATTCCGTGACCGAGTCGCTACTAATCTTCTCCGAAGCAAGCACTGTTGTGACGACAGTTCCGGCCTCCTCGTTCAGCTTCTGCGTCGCCTTAGGTCTTTCACTGGTCTCAACCTTCACGTCACTTGGATCAAAATTGTCAATTTCCTTCAAGATCTCAGTATCTCTCTCGCTTACGACAACAACCTCTGTCTCTTGAGATTTTTCAATACTCTCGACCTTCTCGCTTTCAGCAGGAACATTCTCTGCCCTTTTGACGATTTCAATGGCCTCAGCCTTCCCATCACTAACATCGATGAGCTCTGTCGTCTCGGAAATGTCCGTAATTTTATCGTTAACGACAGAAAATTCTATTTCTTGGGAGGTTTCGGTGCCCTCAATCTTCTCGCTTACAACAGACATCTCTGTCTCCTTGACGAGTTCAATGGCATCAAACTTCTCATCGCTGAGGTTAGTAATGTCTTTTTCCTTTGAATCTTCTTTAACCTCCTGGCTGACTACACCAGCCTCTGTCTCCTGAGAAATTCCAACCGTATCGACCTTCTCACTTGCAACAGGAACCTCTAACTCCTCGATGATTTCAATGGTCTCAGTCATCCCATCGCCAATATCGGTAAGCTCTGACTTCTTGGAAATTTCAAAATCCTCATCGCTTTTGACAGCAACCTTTGTCTCTTGAACAGTCTCAACACTCTCGACCTTCTCGCTTACGACAGGAAACTTTAACTCCTTCACAATTTCAATGTTTTCAACCTTCCCATCGCCAACATCAGTGAGCTCTGCCTTCCCGGAAAGTTCAGTAACCTCGTCGCTAACGAAAACAACATCTGCCTCTAGAGAGGTTTCAATACTCTCGACCTTCTCACTTCCAGCAGAAATCTCTGCATCCTTGACAATTGCAACGATCTCAGCGTTCCCATCGCCATCATCTGTATCCTCTACCTTCTTAGAAATTTCAGGAATTTGAACTTTCCCATCACTAGCCTCAGAAATTTCTGACTCCTTGGACGTTATTTTCGCATCCTTCACTTTCTCCATTGTATCAAGACCTACCTCTGCAATAATAGGCTTCACCTCCGCATCTTTCTCACCTTCTTCGATCGTGTCTTTCAAAACACTTTCTGGAAACGGAAATCTCGTTTTAAGCCAATTGTCAAGGTGGTCAAAAACTGCGTCGTGCTCTGGGTCATCAAACAGTGCATGAAAGTAATCTTCAAAGATTTTAAACTCCTTATCACTCGCCGCTAGTCGTTCAAAAAACACTTGAGCGAGTTCTAAACTCGTCACCTTGTCATTTGATCCCATCATCATCAGCATTGGTAACCTACACAGCGCACTTTGATCATCTTCAATTCTCTTGTCCACCTCCAACGCCTTCATGGCCTTCAGTGTCTCGGCGCCCATTCGAGCCGTCACGGGCTCTGTGACAGTCAGTGGGTCTGCCTTGAAATCCTCGAGATAATCCGGATCTCGACACAGAAAGTCCGTATTAACACCAGGAACAATTCTTGCTTTTGGCATCAATTTGCTTAAAGGTCTTGCAAAAGCTGCCTGGACTCGTAGCACTGGAGTCATTTCCACAAGCAAGGCTGGAGCGACGAGTACGACGCCACTGAAGTGGTGTGTACCACTTAAAATGGTGTGGAGACTTACCAAAGTCCCGTAGGACATGCCCGATAAAATCATTTTGGGTTCAGTATCCAAAGAGAGAGCCACTTTTGGGTACAATTCCGACTTTGCCATCGAAATGAACTCGTTCGTGTCATCCACAAAATTCTGAAACCTCGAACTGTGGGCTCGTAGTCCATGACGGTCCGAGTCGCTGGCGCCGTGGCTCACTAGATCGTAGGCGAGTACACCAAAACCCGCAGTGCACAGGCGTTCGTAGAGATGAAAGTAGCGACGGCTGTGGTCCCCAATACCGTGCAAGTAGAGTACGACAGCGCGAAGAGGGGCGCTGGTAGGGGGGAAGAGGGCCAGGTATGACAATTTCTGGCCACGGGTGTTAGTGAATGTACCGTCGAAATGGCGAAAGTGATTCGGCATATGCTGCGCGCGCAGAGCGGAATTGACGCGGCCGCGAGTCGCCATGTCGATTGTCTTAGTGCGAAGTTTCAAGTTATGAAGAATATGTGGCGCATTGTATGCCTCTACTCTGGTATACTTTCCATATAAAGAATCTGGATCGGCGGCTCTATAAAAAGTATAGAATGAAACGGTCGCTTTATATCTTAAAAAGTACTTTTTGTAGCTAAATAAATCATAACTCAAATCTATTGACTATTTACCCTGTCACCGGTTTTCTACAAGAAATTCTTATCCTATAATTCAATATAGCCGCTGTAGTTATGAAAATGTGCTTTGTAGCTAGGTAAGACCGCTATAAAACTTCTTGCAATGCCTTATTACCGATCATTTCAACCGTCACTCTAACATATTAATATTCGGAAAGCTCATCCATTGGTAGATACAGGCCATTATATCTACTTTCTCCGCGGTCCAGTCAGCACTGGACGCGCGCAAAGAGAGAGACGGATAAGACTTTACTTCGTTTTTGTATTAGGTCATAATTAAGTTACTATTAAATAGATAGAAACAGAAGAACTTAATTATATTAAATACAATGTACTTTTAACCCTATTTAAAGCAAGTGTTTTATAGAGAGCCTTCCTCTGCCCGTACTAGTGTACGTGAAGTGACGTGAGGCTCCACTTGCAGTGAAACAGTGCGAAGTGGAATTGTACTGAAGCAGTACAAGTCGACAGTGCCCCGTTAGGTGAGGTATCCTTTGTTAAATTGATTAATTATTAGGCGCAAGTGCTTGGAGCATTTATAGTCTCAATAACAAAATTTATTAGTTATCACGTTGTAAATTTGAAAAGGCTCGATATTAGAAAAAAAAATGTCCCAATATAAATGTTTTTATTGGACGATGACCGCAGAATTGATAATGTGATCTTGTGAAATCAAAATTTCAACTTAATGCCAACAATTGCGTCGTAAAGATGCATGGCATGCAAATGCTGCTCGTGATAAATGTGTTTCTAATCATAACTAAAAGGTACATGCTGGCTGCGTCGCAGCCGCATTCGCTACGGCTTTGTTAATAAACGACGGTGATTTGTCTTTATCCCATTCCTCGCTTTGAGTTGCTCTTCGCGCTTAGTCACCGGCAAAAAAAATTCTTGTTATATGAACAAGCTGCAGGTATAGCCCTTACTTATTACAGTTGTCCCACAGCGCCGCGACGATCGAGAACCTCCTTCTGATATTAAGACATATCGAACTTTTGTACAAGATGATCGTGAATGCTTCTACAGATTAATGCACAGAGCGAAATATTGTGAGCTTCTTTGCACCAACGGGTGAATTTGAACATTTATTGCCTAAAGTTACCCCTCGCACGGCCGAAACGTTATACAAAACATGTAATATAGTCTTATCTGTCTTTCTCTTTGCGCGCGTCCAGCATGGCCTATATCTACCAATGGATAGGCTTTTAGAATATTACCATGTAAAGTAATATTCTCCAAATATTATCTACCTTTTAGATTATATATTAATTAACAACTTTTAAGTGTTAATTTCATGTAACGACACACCCCGCTACAGATATTTAATGCATTGGCCTTATGGTATGCAGAAAATGAGTAGTGACTGTTAAATAATCCGGATGGACTTTTTTTCAGCTTTCTTGCAGCTTCTTCTGAATTGTCGGTGAAACGTATCAGACAGTAGCCTGAAAGAATTTCTACATGCCAACCCGTGCAACATAAATATGGTGAGCATTAATAATTTAACGCTAAAATTGGTGATGGTCAGTTGAGAAGAAGCTGAACTAACGCTGATGAAAGTTACATGAAAGTGAAGATAACTTCAAGTTTTCATGACCTTATGATGATCTGAGCAACACCGTGCATCAAACTTTTAAGACCTTGAAGACTCAAAATAGCGCAGAACATGTAGACGCAATCCCTTGCATATTCAATCTGTTCAACGTCCGAATTGCACCAAATTATTTACTTATTTGGCAAACAAGCTGAGATTAATCGATGAAAGCATTGACGAAAACTCAAGCTTTAGTTTACACATGAGCACCCTATTGTGAAACGCTACAAGTAATAGAGTAAGTGCGGCAAACGCTTGCCGCATCGGCTAAAAGTCGTGACGATAGTATCGCATAAATGTAATGGACTCCCTCAGATTATGTGGACTTTCAAAGATTCTTTTGTCGATGATTTTATAACAACATGATTCAAGTAGTTTATGATTAAGTTAAGAACTTAATTATATTAATACAGTCTTAATTAAACCTCTTTAAAGCAATTTTTTTAAAGAGTCTTCCCGTGCATGTACTAGGGTACGTAAAGTGACGTGAGGCACCACTCGCACTGAGGCAGTGCGGTGGACTTGTACTGAAGCAGTACAAGTCAGTAGTGCCCCGTTACAATAACGACCCAGCTCAAGACAACCAACAGATAAATGTTGAAGGTGGAACATCAGGCGACGGTTTGTTGTCGTGCTGATGTGGCGGTCCGGAAACAAGAAGAAGAGCAAGCGAGGTTGTTACATTTGAGCACGTAACATGTATTAGGGTTTTATAAGAACGAATATACTTTCCATTACCCCTACACGAAGACATTCTTACGCAGTGTGTTGTCATACCCGAACAGGTTATGAGCCCCAAACGCGGGTGAGGCGAATGATTTCCTTGCCATGGACAACTATCTTATATGGGAGTTTAATGCTCGGATGAAACTAGCCAAGAAAGGGCTACTGGAGCACATCGACGCGACGAAGGCACCGAATGCCACGAGAGCCGACGCGTCAATATGGAAAGTCAATGATGTGACGGCCTTCGCGATTATGTGTACGTCAATCACTCCAAGTCTACAGTCCATGGTTCGAAATGCAGGCACGACTGCAGAAGCTTATGAGATATTAAAGATTTATTTCCTTCGAAGAAGTATTCACAACCGTGTGCAGATGCGTTGGCAGCTGCATGAGTTCAAGATGCAGAATGGAGATATTGTACTGGATTACATTTTGAAGTTGATGATCTGTGCATGTCCATGCAAGCCATCGGAGACGAGGTTTCGTCTGAAGAGCAGCTCGTTATACTGCTTGGAAGCTTGTCTGATGAGTATGATCAAATCATCAGAATCATTGGAAACATGAGGAACATTGATCTGATTCAAGCCAAAGAAATGCTTCGTCGTGAATACGAAGGCATTTCTCGCAAGGAGAAGAGTGAACTTGCATTGAAGGCTACAAGAAGCGTCAAAGCAAAGTTTTTCGGTCGAAGGAAACAAGAAACAAGTTTACCGGGACGTGTTTCGTATGTGGAAAACAGGGTCACAAAAAACAAGACTGTTGGAAGAACCAAACCAATAAAAAAAATAACGAGCCAACGTTTACTGTTAGTAAACATGGCTCGGAAGGTTGTTTACTCGACAGTGGTGCGAGTAGTCATATGTGCCCATACCAAGATGTATTTTTGGAGATTCGATCGTTGAATCCATCAGTTGGCATCTCGATCGCAAATGAGCCGACAGTTATGGCTGCTAAAATTGGTACGATTTGAATTATTCTAAAAAACAATGTGCCAATTCACATTAAAGACGTTCTGTACGTTCCAGATCTGGATCGCAGACTGCTGTCAATTTCTGCACTATAAGAAAAAGGGTTGGGTGTGACTTTTACGAATAAAATATGTGTGGTCAGGAATGGTCAAGATGTGTGGTGGCGAAAGTATTCAAATTGGGGAAATTGTTTGCGATGGAATGTGCAACGTTAGGGTTGGCATTCACAAGCGAAGTGCTATGTTGTGGAATTATAAATTTGAATCCTAGTGTGTGACTTTCACGACTAGTGAAGACCTTGAAAACCTACACAATTGTGTAGAAGGAACAAATGTGCAAGCTTCGAGTGATGATGTCGATGATCAAGACAAAATTTGCGAGAGATGTGTGACTGGAAAGTCGTCAGTCAAACCATTTTCAAAGTCAAGTCACGGCAAAGTGAAGAAAAAAGCGCTGCCCCAAATTGTTCACAGTGATGTGGTGGGTCCAATGGAGACAAAGTTTCAAGGAGAGCACGATACGTGGTTAGATATCTAGATGATTTTTCGCGCTAGGTGGTGACATACTTGATCGCTAATAAGTCTGTGGTGCTGGGAAAGATCATCTAATACAAGTCGATGATGAAAAACCAATTGAATTCCAAAATCAAATGCATTCCGCCGACAATGGTGGTGAATAAATCAACAAGAAATTCGCAGAACTTTGCCGCAAGGCTGGCAAAGTACACCATGCGACAGCGCCATATTCCCCGCAGCAAAATGGAATGGCTGAACAAATGAATAGGACACTGACGGAACGTGCAAGATCGATGCAAAACAGCATGCTAGTGGAAAAGAAGTGGTGGGCTGATGCTATAAATTCAGCTGTATATGTGACCAATCGGGTCATGTGTGCTTCATCCTCGACGAATACTCCAATTAAGACATGTTTTGGCTTGAAGCCAAACATATCACACATGCGCGTTTTTGATGCTCAAGGTTATGCACACATTGACAAAGCGTATCGTGCCAAATTGGACAAGAAAACATTTCGGTGCATGATTCTTGGTTAATCAGACGAAGTGAAGGGTTATCGTGTCTGGAATTACAATTTAGAAAGACTCGAGGTCACAAGGTCATTGACGTTTCAAGAACAGCTACGGACGAAGTATGTACAAGTTGTTGATGACGCAACTGCATCGACTCGTCAGCACGCAAAAAATAATGGCGAAGGAGGCGAAGATATTTGCATTCAAAAACCAATTTCCTCGAATCATGATGAAATGAACCTATGGAGGTTGATCAGACCAACAGTGATCAAATAGTCATGCCTCCTCAAGAATTTATGTCGTTGGGTACACGTCTTAGTGATGGACATGAAGATAATTTTGCTTTCGATATTGACGACGTGTACATGCAGCCAGCTGATTTGATTGAGGATGATATTCAGGCCATTGCGCTTAGGGAGGGATAAGCTAATATCGATGACAGTCTAAAGACACATTCATTTCGTGAACACAATAACCCTATTGCAATATCTTCTCCAAGTCCAGACTCACAAGCTTCGGTTCCGGTCGGGATGCTATCGTTTCGTCACGTGGAGATGAACCTGTGGAACGCGTTTAAAAAAACGATATCGCATTGAGTATGATCAAGCTAATGCGGCATTTTAAACCCCATCAACTTGCCAAGATGCTATGAAGTCTTCACAAAATACGATATGAAAATAAGCGATATAAGACCGAACTGAAGGCACTTAATAGCAAAAAGAAGTGGAAATTCGTGGACAATTCGTTTAACAATAAGGTAATTAGAACTAAGTGGGCGTTCACCATCAAGCGAAATGAAAACGGTGATATTGAGCGATATAAGGCTCGGCTTGTGGCACTAGATTATCGTCAGACCTATGGAAACGATACTACGACACGTATTTTCCAGTTGCAAACATTAATTCAATTCGTGTGTTTTTCGCGGTGTGTTGCCATTATGGTATGGCTATATTCCAATATAGCAGTTATCAATGGTGTTCTCGAAGAAGAGGTGTTTATTAATACACCCGAGAGCGTTGAAATGCAATCGAGTCAAGTGCTGAAGCTAAATCGAAGCTTGTATGGACTGAAACAAGCTGCAGCAACATGATTTAAGACTATTTCAAGCGTTTTTAAGAGCATGGGGTTTGTGGCGTGGGTTTTGGATCCGTGGGTATTTGTTCGTCGATTTGACAATTTGTCATGGATTGACGTGACGTTATATGTCGACGACATGCTCATTGGTGGTCTTTCGTACGACTCAATTAAGCAAGTTGCTGATGAATTGTCTACTACTTTTCAGCTCAAGACACTAGGTAAAGTGTGATTTATTCTGAGCATCAAAGTTCGCTACACGTTGTAGGAGAAACAGCTCAAGATCAGTCAAAGCGCGTGTTAAGCAAGAATGGTTGGAAATTTAATCAAGATACTACTAGAGTGTATAATCCGGGTGTGGAAGGCCAGAACATGATAAAGTGTGAAGTGTTGGACCCAAAAATAAAGAATCATCCATATCGTTCCTTAGTAGGTTCACTTCTGTACGTGGCAACCGGCACAAGACCCGATATTGCATTCGCGGTGTGTCAATTGAGTCGACACTTAGAAAAACCAAGTGAAGAACATTGGAATGCGGCCAACCAAGTGCTACATTATTTAAAGTCAATCGCTATGGATGAAATCTGACATCGAAGCAAGTCACGTGAGCTACAGTTGAGTGCACTTAGTGACGCTGATTGGGGCTGTAACAAGAACAATCGACGCTCAACATCAGGTGCGATGGTGATGGTCAACGGATCACCCGTGATTTTCAAGTCAAAAATGCGAAATAGTGTGTCGCTAAGCGCTGCTGAAGCCGAATATGTGGCTCTACCAATGTGCAATCAAGAAGTATTGTGGACTAAATCGCTATTGCTGGAGATGGGAGGTCAAGATTGATGGTCCAGTAAGGGTTTACGAGGACAATCAAAGTGCGATCGCTATCGCGAAATATGAAGGACATCAAAGTCGGGCGAAGCACATTGATATACGCCATCGTTTTGTCCGTGATCAAGTCAAGAACAAGGTCATTCAGCTGGAGTATATTGAGACCATGTTACAGCTTGCTGAAATCCTGACCAAGACCATTTCGACAAAGAGGTTTCAAGTTCTCGTGGCCAAGACCAATATTGGAAACTTTTCTTCGAGGAGGAGTGTTGAAGGTATAACATCAGGCGACGGTTCGTCGTCGTGCTGATGTGGCGGAAACTGTCGTGAATGACACAAGATGAAGAGCAAGCGAGGTTGTTAGATTTAAGTACGTTACATGTATTAGGGTTTTATAAGAACGAATATACATTCCATTACCCCTGCACGAAGACATTCTTACGCAGTGTGTTGTCATACCCCAAAAAAAGGTGAGAGGATCGGCTCGAAAGGCATACGGGTGACCGATGGCGTTATCGTGATAAGATTTGTAACTGATGCCTACTTTTGTGCCACCTGTAACGACCTATTATACCCAGTCTATAGATTGAATATTAAAATTGTGCGATGGTATCCATAGACCTTCTATAACGACAATTTTTGGCGGCAATAACAAATTCGACATCAAAATGTTTATATTACGCGGAGCTAGTAGGAATAGTCTTAAAAAGGTTGGTTTGGAGGCATCAAAACTAACTTATTTGACGTGAAACAACTGACAGTTAATTTCTGTTTGGTCGAAATAATTTCTTGGCATGCCAGGTAAAATTTTAATATTGATTAAAATTATCACTTACTTTACTTCTACTCGTTTTTAAGCTTATTTATGAAAAATCATAAGGTGGCTCTCGACATTCAGTAAAAAGTTAATCCGTGCTATTATAGAAGCATTTAAGAAGAGCAAAAAGCTGAAATATCTTGTGCAACTAAATAAGGAGGTCGACAAAAATGTGTGAGCTTTTATTCCGGCAATCATAAACGAAAGCAAGAACTATGATCGTCCGCTACATCAAGGCACACTGCACGTAAAATCGAATCACAACAGCAACGTCAATCAATAAGACTTTACAAACAACACTCGACATGTGACGTACACTTCCAGACGGTGGGGCATCGTCATCCATGAAATCAGCACGAAGATCAGCTTCAATCGCACGAACCTCGTCTTCCGGCAACCCTTCGCTCTTGATGCTCACTGGAACATCGTCGGACGTCATAAGCACGACAAAGTCGCCTTTGACATTCAAAGAAAATTTGTTCGCTAAGAATGAATCTTCTCCTTTTTGCCGCTCGTTCTTAGCATTTTTGTTTCGCTTGCTCGAATGTACCGTTAGCGTCGAGTGCGGTCGCATTACATACGTTTCTGGAAATCGAAAGGTTTGATCCATCTGGCCACGGACGACCCAATTACCAAGAGGAATCGCATCGTTGCTCGTATTCTTAAGCGTAATCCGGTCTTTCTTCAAATCTATCGCTGCAATCTGGACGGGTGAGACCAGTACATTGGTCTCAGTACTTGTGCGTTTCGTTCGCTTGGACGCCATGTTTCGAGTAGCCTCTTTCTTGCGCTTGTGCCCGAGCGTATTGGGCGTCGCGACTGCCACGCGATGTTCCTCTCGATCTAAAATACGTCGGTACTTCATAATCTCAGCATCCAAGGCAATTTTTACATCCATGAGCTCATTAAATTCATGTTCTTTCGCGACTTTCGACGATCGAAAGCGCTCGAGTGTCTCTTCATAAGCTTTTCGATCCCGAGTAGCTTTCGACCGAATTTCACGGTATTCACGCTCTAATTGAGCTACTTTTTCCGTCAATGCTTGCCGTGCCTTGAGACTTTCTTCATAATCACTAGCAGTCCGGTCAAGCTCGTGTTTCGTACTTTCAAGCTCCGTACGAACATCGTCTAATTGAGTTTCCAAGCTAGTCGTCACGCTCGCAAAGTGGTTACGAACTTCCATTTCCATCCCCTGAAATCGCTCTTCCGAGTCTTTTTTCCATTGGGCTTGAGCTTCCAAGTGCTTTGCAGTCCACTCGCGTCGGACTTTGGACAATTCGGCATCTCGTATTGAATCGAAATCCACACTTTTCTTGCGTAGCTCTTCGAGCTCTTGTGTGGCGTCACTTAATAACGCAACATGTCCTCGAAGTTCCCGTTCCAGTTCCTTCACGCGACGCCGCGCCGCATGCAGCTGCGTCGTCTGTTCCGAAAGCGCTTCTTTTGCAGACGTGGCCGTGGCTTTCTCCTTTTCTAGCTGCACACGTAGCGTTTCTGCGACGACGTTGGCATTTCCCAAAGCCGCGTGCTGTGCGCGGAGCTTCACGAGCTCCTTGTGTTGTTCCTGCTCGAGTGTCTGAAGCCGGGCGTTCTGGTCGACTTCATCGTCCAATTTTCTATACAAACCTCTATAAGTTACCGCGACAATGACATCATAGAGCATGAAACCTCGAGCTCATACTTGCGGGTCTCTTCGAGCTCCTTGGTCAATCGAGTACGAACACTGTCAAGATCTTGCTGCATGCGCTGCTTGATTGTCTCGAGCTCTCTTTCAGCGGCATTCTTTGCCCCTTCGAGCTCATTCACGCCCAGCACGTACATTTCGAGACGCGAATTGAGTTGCTGGGATCGATCAACATGGTCCATTCATTTCATTCTTAGCTTCTGAAGTGCTTGAGAAAGTCATGGTTTCGATCGAAAAACGCACCTGGAGCGAGGCTTTTTCTTCCATTCGCTTGGACTTGATTGGAGACAACTCTGTTGTCATGGTCGACGTAACTTCGGAGGCAGATGAGGTAAAGACTGAAGGAGGCGCCAAAAAGGACTTTCAAACGGGCGGACAAAAGGAACTTGGAACTCGTAGCACTATGTGGAGTGGCAGACATAAAATTGGATAAACGTTATAATCTGCTTCGACTGCACAGTACTTCTCAGTCTAGAGGGGTTTGCATTTAAAGAAACTCACTGTCCGGCGATGCGTCAGATTGTTGCATCGTATAGAATACCTCCCTCGCCATGTCGAAGCCATTTCGCGGAGGATTCGTCACTATACTTTTGTCGAATTATTTGTACATCGAAGAAAAAAAATTCGCTTTGATAATTTGCGCCATCATCGGCAATAACGAATTCGATATCAAAAAGTTTATATTACGCGGAGCTAGTAAGAATAGTCTTGAAAAGGTTGGTTTTGAGGCATCAAGATTAACTTATTTGACGTGAAACAACTGACAGTTAATTTCTGTTTGGTCGAAATAATTTATTGGCATGCCAGGTAAGATTTTAATATTGATTAAAATTATCACTTACTTACTTCTACTCGTTTTTAAGCTTATTTATGAAAAATAATAATGTAACGGGGTGTAACGTTACATGAAATTAACACTTAAAGGTTGTTAATTAATACATCATAAAGGTAGATAATATTTGCAGGATATTACCTTATATAGTAATATTCAGAATTCTTATCCATAAATAGGTATAGACCATTATACCTATTTATTCCGCAGACTAATCAGCTGTAGGAGTAATCAAAGAGAGAGTTACAGATAAGATAGAGATAAGAATCCATTTACATGTTAACTATTAGATTATAAATAAGTTAGCATTTACAAAGATAGAATAAAAGACACTTCCTCATATTTAATACAGTATTCATTTTACCCTCTTAAGCTAGTTACCTTAAGAGAAATATTCCTCTGCACGTACTAGTGTACGTGAAATAACGTAAGGCACCACTCGCAACTGAAGCAGTGCGAAGTGGACTTGTACTGAAACAGTACAAGTCGTAGTGCCCTGTTACACATAAGGTCTTTAAATATTATTGTTTTAATATTATGGAGAACAAGAAACGATGTGATATACCGATTAGCCAATTAGAGGTTTTGTCTGTGGCAATCGACAAAAGGTAGTCGCACCCTATACGTAATTAGGTTAATTAGATTATCAAAGTTGCGTACGACACCGTCCTTGTAGGCGTCTTAATGCGGCCACAATCTACAATAAACACACGCACAGCGAGGAAGCGGTTAAACCAGCTTCTCTTGCTTGCAGTGAGGTATTTGTGGGGGGCGCCTTAGCGACCTCAACCTACGCACTAAGTACTCGAGTAAAGTGTCGTCACGGGAGCGGTAATACGGCTCCTCGTGCGCACTTACTAATTATAAAGTAGTTTTCAGACTGATTTTTAATTAATCGCATTAAATATAAAAACAATCTTTTACCAATTAAAAATGTCATCTCTGTAGATAACACTAATACATGTTTCGAGCGTATCTGTCTAGATACCGCGCGTAACGGGTGACGCTAATCGTCATCACGGATAACGCTAGGCGTCATCCCTCCTAATGTGAATGCACCTATGTGCATCACATACACAAGGGTTGTTCACAAATGTGAACCACGCCCTAGTGGTGGGTCTAATTACTTTCGTTAAGTTATTGACCATCCCCTTAAGTACACCAAGTGCACTTAACAGGGACTGTGTAATATTAGGGCAACTTTAGCCCGTCACACCACCCCCCCCCCTTTAAGAACAAATTTACATTTTTAAATTCGTCAAAGAGGAAGGAGGAACTGCGAGCTGCTTAACCCGCCGCTAGTTCTCTCATTCACTCTAGCGACCTGTGTTTGCATACACGGCGCAAAAGATGTCACCTAAAAGGGGCCGCGTTGGTGGGTCGTTTGCGAAGACACACACTCAGCCTCGCGCTAATCGCACGAGCCGCGGTAACACGCCGGTAGCGTTCAATGCCTTAGTCAGACGCCGACAGCTACTGCTGCTGTCGCGTTAACGGGGCTTAAAGATCCAACTCACTTTAACAGTGAGGATGTTGATCCGTCGCTCATTGTCGACTGCAATGAGTCGACACCGTTGCCGTCACCTCATAGTAGTGATTTGGACATCGAGCTCATGCGGAAGGATGATAGCGATTTATTGCCCATCCAAACTTCTCTCATTGCTCACTACATGGAGACAGCAACATTGACGAATAATGTCTCGTCGTCTGCGCTGGATAGCGCAGCGAAGATTAATAAGAGCGCTGCTCATAAAGGCGCAGCTGCTTCATCGTTGGATAAACCACAACGCCTTATGCTCAGACCATTATCCGTAATGGCTCTGACATAAAGGATATTGAGCCTAAAGCTTCGCCGACAACACGTGAACGTGCTAAAGTCGGTGTCACAAGCCAGTCGTTTTGTACGTGGCTATCTGACGTGTGAATTATTACCGATGCCCCTCCATCTAAATGGCCTCGTATAAACGGGCCAAGAGCGTCGCTCCTAGAGCGCGCTCTACCAGACGCTCATATATATTATGGCGTCTTTATATTATGGAAAGCTCAGGAAAAAATGCTTGGACGTATTTTCCCGATCCCGATCGTGTTGCATTCAAATAAAACGCCCGACCAGTACGAGGCGGAATACCCCCACCGCATGTTTCGCATTCCGATGCGATGATACAGCGGTCGCAGTGAATTAATTTCGCCCGCTTGCGTGTGAAAGAAATCATGGGCGGTGCTATACCCCCTGTATCTTCTGACAACGCTGCTTCTGCTAGTCCATTTGAGACTAGCGAAGAGGGGTTAAGGTCCGGAATTTCGAGACCTCAGGATGCACCAACGTGGCTCGAAACACCTGGTGCTCCTTTTCATAGTCAACCACCAAGCCGAGCACATCAATACGTAGGGTATTGATCCGTTTCCAAGAACCAAAGCTCTTCAAGTAACCTCTCCATTGGACGAGGATCTAATACCCTTGCGTCACGGAGCGGTGGGCAAGCAACCTTCCAACAAGAAAGCGTTGATTCCCACCCGCATCCATCAGTGCAGGTGGCGCCCGATAGGAGTGGCGATCTCGCCCATCTACTCGCGGCTGCCTTACCTTCGTTCTTTCAGTCACAGGCGTTAAGCGCTGCTGAACGACGTATTGCGGATCTCGAGATAAGTTTCGCGACTGACCTCGGATCTTTCTGATGTCCGAGCGAAGGCTCGTCAGGGTTATGAACGCCCGAAGACTAGATCCGCGTTACTCGCGCGATGTTTCTCGCTCTCCAAGTCCTGTTCGTGGTATGATGAGTCAGCCGGTTGATAGTTTTTCGCCTTTTCCGTCTCCCTCACCCGAACGACGCTCGACTCATAGTCGGCGTCACCATCGGTCTCCTTAGACGGATGGGGATATGTGACCTCATTTGGATCTACATACCGTTTCAGACGACCCACGTAAAACACGAGGTGCGTCTTCATATTTGGAGAAAGGGTGAGCCTATAATTTAAGTTCTAACTTCTTCTACCACCGTAAAGGGCCAAATGAAACGCGGCAACAATTTGGTAATACCTCCAGATAGTACAAAAATTGAAGGTTTAGGTAGGGTAGTAATCCTTGATAGTAGTTCATCACCCACATTAAAGCGTTCACTATTTTTGCGATCATTTCGGTCCGCATATTCTTTTTGCTTGTCCTGCGCGCTTGCCATCGCGTCACGGATTTTTCAATTGATGAGTAATCGCTCATCCACAAAGCCTTGAGCCTCACTCACGCTTTTAGCATCAAACTTGCCTATGTTACCGCCGAGAGGTCGGTCATAAGGCGTAGTTTTATGACCAATGCTAATCTGACATGGTCACTAGGGCAAGTTTCTGTCTTTGAGATGTTACCCTCGCGGGTCATTGTCATATTGACGAAACTATGTCCCTCTTTCGCACCGAGCATAGTGAGGGGCCCTTCCTCACTAAGACTCGGGCTGCGCACAAACGAGATTGGCGTCCGAAGATGGCGGAGTCCGTTAATATAGAACGGTGTGTCACCCGTACTGGCGTGGACACTGTTATTTATAGCGAACTCCACAAAGGCCAATTGCTTGCTCCATTCTTTGGGAGTTACTATAGTGCGTAAGACATCCGCCACGACCCGATTGGCACGTTCTGTTTGGCCATCGGTCTGGGGGTGATCTGCGGTCGACATGTGGAGCTTGCAATCTAGCAGCTCGAACAAACGTCGCCAAAAACCAGACGTAAAACGTGGATCCCGGTCCGATACCAAGGACTCGGGCATTCCGTGTAGTCGGTAAACATGATCCAGGAACAAAAGAGCTGCCTCCTTGCCTGTTATCCATGTTATACATGGTGCAAAATGCACCATGTTGCTCAGTCTGTCTACAAAGACGACTAGTCCTGTCCGACCACTATGATCGGACGGCATGCCAAATATGAAGGCCAGACTTGCTGACTTCTAACAGTTGGTTGGAATAGGTAGCGGCTTCAGTGGCACACTGCTGGACGGTGCAGGCTTAATGAGGTATCTCGGGGACCCCTATGACGCACTTTTGCAAGTTGACGTACGATTGGGCGTCCTCCAAAGTCTGCAATACAGCGTCTAAATGACGCTTATGCGACTCTTTTGCGCTCAGCCGTTCCTCGGCCCTACTATGCACGAATACATCGTCAAAGTAATGGGGCGCGTAGGCACGATGCTGACGCATCATGTGAGCCACCACTCGGTTGAATGTCGCTGGTGCGTTTTTCAAACCTTGGGGCATCACAAGCCACTCCCAAAGCATACCGCTTGGGGTGCTTACTGCCGTTTTGGCTACATCGGACTCCCTCATGAGTATCTGACAGTAGCCATCCTTCATGTCCAACGCGGGAGAGATAGTTGACTTTCTCATGTCAACTATCTTTCCCGCGTTGGACATGAAGGATGGCTACTGTCAGTCTGGATATCAACAAGACATCTTTCCGCGGGATTGACGTTTGCGCCGGTAAGGTCGGACGTTTGCGCCGTTATGGTCGCCGTGTTCAGCTTATTATAAGCATGAACCACGCGCCATCCACCTGTGGCTTTACGCACACAAAAGTTCGGGCTGCAGTGAGGCGATTTGCTCTCACGCACATGTCCCGCCTTGGCTCGTTTGTCGAAGAACTCATCGATATAATCGACTTGTTCTTTCGGCAACGGCCATTGCCTGGTCACAGAATACTTGGTGCCAGGTTCGAGGTCTATCTCTTGCCCGATGCCCCTATCTGCTGGTAGGCGGCTCGGCATTTCTTCTGGGAACACATCGCAATGTTTCCAGAGAACCTCAATGAACGGACTGTCTCCCAAGGCATCCCAGCTTTGAGCAGCCAACCGCTTCTTTTTGTCCATTTTAAGGACGCTCTCGTCCATTGTGAACGACGAGCAGCAGTACACCAAGTTCTCCTCTGGAACTGGTGTGACTATTTCGTTGATCTTTCCTTCCTTTAATTCGGCAAGGAACAGATCCCACGACATCTCCGGGAGATTTACTATCTCCTCGGCAGATTTAAGACTTGCCGGAGCATCTCAACTGAGGATGCATCCGCAATTTCGTCTTTCACTGCCTCAAACACCTCGTTCGACGGCCAGTCCTCTTTATTAAAAAATGATCCAATGATCAGTCGTTTCGAACGTGCCTTTGATCGTTTTAATCTGTCATGTACTCGTTCTTCGAGTCACCACGACCATTGACTGGAAAGCGGGTGCCGTTGCTATCCTGGCTAACGCACCCCTTCCAACCGCACCAGGTTCAAGGCACTGTGCCGGTTCATGCGACGCTTGACTTCCTATCAGCTCGCCGTCTACTGCCACAGGCTCTCGGCTCGGTGCAGGACATTCGGACGCATGACTACTTGTCATCGTCCTATTTACTACCTCAGTCTCCACGAGCTGGGTAGGAATTGGTGACGTTTGACATCCCGTCAACGCACCCTCAACTGTGTTCGACACGACATCAGTTGCATAGGCCTCTCGCAGGAGCACATCCTTTCCGGTGTCCTGCGTAGAGTTCGCAACTGTGCGTGTACGCCAGTCTATCCATGGTTGGTACTTTGCCAACCATGGCATGCCTAGGATGAGGTCATACGGACTCTCCAT
>NC_090622.1:2415134-2420997 GCF_004359215.1 Bremia lactucae | reverse complement strand
CAAGCCTCAAGGGCTGTCTCACATTCCCGAACCATACACTGATAGGTGGGTGAGAGCAACTTCACCAGCACAGCCAGAGCCTTCATATCGGCGACTTTCCACTCGGGTATTTCCCGTAGCACTGCCGACTCTGGCTTCACCATTACATGATTCAATAGATCCTTGCGTGCAAGGGTCATGTGCGCTTTAAATTCCGACATGAAGTAGTTTCATCCGTAAGGATATCATTGGGGGCCAACGCATTTGGGCTCATAACCTATAATAACCAGACAACTTCTCAGTGCTCAAAATGGAAAGTAGTATTAAGAGGTAAGACTACTGCTAAATCCCATATATAAAGCCCCTTATAAAGTGATCGCTTATCCAGATTGCTCGAAGAGCCTTGTCCCTGCAAGTTGCCATAAACACGACACACAATTCATGTCGTGGTACGTAAACCTCAACAGAAAATAGAGAAATTCAGTGCAGCCTTTCACGTTTAAATTTAAATAGCAAAGAACAATTGGGATGTTCAATTCTTAACGTATTCGATTTGCGCACTTCTTATGTGCTGGTCTTTGTAGAGGTGTTACCGCGCGATAAGGTGCTGACTCGATATCACGCACGCTGCTCACCTCAAAGTGTCAACATTGACTCCCCGTCAACACACACTCAACTGCGTTCGACACGACATCAGTTGCATACACCCATCGCAGGAGCACATCCTTTCCGGTGTCCTGCGTAGAGTTCGAGAGCGGCATCGAAAATTAAAAGCTTATTTGACAGCATGTTAGTCTAATTGATTAAATTTTGATGCTTTATACCCCATAACAATAAATAGTAATCCTTCACTGCCGTTTTTTCTGTCGTTCAGTCGCACGAGAAAACTTATGCGTTTATATGTCCCAAGCTGCTTTAAAAAATTGTGCTAGAAATTGGAGACGCCAATCTGCACTTCTGTGTGCTTTATCGATTAGATGCGAAATGAGTCCATACTAACACTGTGTGATGCTGTATGGAATATGCAACGGAACAAAAATTTCAAATGAAAAATGGCCATCATTTTGGGAAGAGCTTAAATAAAACTTATCCGCAAAAGATAATTAATTTAGCCGCTGCGACAGAAATTTGCAAAATTTAGATCCCCCAGCTCCTCGAGGGACCAGTTCGCAGCGATGCACTTCCTGATCAGCTGCAGTGCTTTGGAAGCGCCTGGAAAGGGCACGAACTGTATTTGCAAAATTTAAATATTAGTAATTTGCAGCAGCGACCCACGCTTTTTTAATCGCTTTTGGCTACTATGGACAAGCCTAATGACCTGCTCAGGAACCTTGATGATACTCCTGAGGCTTTTAAAGCCAGATTGACATATTTTAGTTTTCAACAGCGAACTATCATTCGTTCGGTACAACTGTTCTTCTTTCGCGTGATTCTGCATGGTCACGACTTGACTTGTGGATATTCGTTAAACAACCAACGTTTTTTGAAATCTCCTAGACTAAAGCCTTTCGAATTCGTGCTTGTGCTGTGATTTAAAATAACTACACTTCAGGCACGGGAGTAGAACCGACACCCCCAATGAAGGGACAAGACAGGACACAGAAATGCTGACAGGATCCACCGTACATGAAAAAGGCTGCTGCAATATCGACAATGTGATACCGTAATGATGGGGATGATATCTAGCACAGCAATGCCTGTTTCTGAAATGATTTTGAGTCATTTGGCGCACGGACAGTTCGTCGTCTTCCTGAGACCATTGCTTTTTACCAATATGACTTTTCTGCTTTGCCAAGACTTTAACACGTGGTGGCTGACAACGAATTCTGAATCGTGATGCTATCGCGATTGCACGTGGTACGATCGCCATTGTAGGAACGCAATTATTGGTGAGACACTTACGGCAGGTAGCATCACGCTCTGAAGTGATCCTGACGTGCTTCTAAGGGCTTATGTGTCCGACTACCATCTGACTCTACGGGCTCAATTGTGAACACCCTGAAAAGTCCTCACATGGCAGGGAGGAATTGCTTAAACGTGAGTCCGTTTCCAGAAGTAATTCTCACGGATGAAGCTCGATCGCAGCTCGCTCAAATCTCCAACGAGCTTGTCATGGCCAAGTTTGCCGAGGCCCAAGCACACAACTTTGGCAAGGACGTCGATCACAGTCAGTGGAGACTCTTTCGAAAGGATGGCAACACGGCATTCTACTTGGAACGAAACCAGTTCCACGGAGAACCAAAGTTGCCGACGACGCTTATGGTGGGCTCACTTCCAGGATCATTAGATGAAAATATGTTTGGCTTCGTGAGCCCAACGATCGAGGCAACGCGAATCAAAACGTCGTACTTGAACGATTTTGACGAGGCGGCCGTATTGGCAACGATCGTCGAGCCAACGCTAGAGGAGCCTTTTCACTCAATTGTGGTTAAGTGGATCGAAATCGATATTCCCGGCGCGACCATTGGTTTGGTTCGCAACCGGGACTACGTCGTCCTCGAAAGCTCTGGCATTATACGCCTCGAGAACGGTGGCCGGGTGGGCTACCATCTCATTCATTCCGTCAACTTTCCACAGACGCACGAACTTCCGAAACGTGTGCGTGGCAATATGTCCTTCTGTGGATTGTTTTGTCAAAGAACACCCGACATTACAGACTGCCGTGGCACAGGCATCATGGACCCAAGTGGTGACGTAATTCACCCGTTTGGCGTCATGGGCATGGCACAAGCTCTTATGGCTGGACTCAAGTACTCTTACTGTGGCCAGATGAAAAAGCTTGCGTGGCTCGTAGAACAAAAGCACTCGGAAGCGAAAGCGCATGCGTTGTTGGAAGTGAAACCTTTGTGCGTATTGTGCCAACAGAAAACAAGAGCACAGACGTTTGGGATACCTCGAAGGACATGCAAGCTATGCTTTGGCACTCTCTGTTTTACGTGTGCAATTACAAAGAAACTCAGCTTTATTACCGCCGACCTGGACTTGGTTCAGCGCAGGATGAATTTTTGTGCAAAGTGCCTGATCCAAGCGACGCATTTCGACACGATAGAGGCTGCACGGGTGCAGTTTGTGTACAAGCGAGCTGTGCCTTCTAGCATTTACAAATCGTCCGCCCAGCTTTCGAACGAAAGTGAATTGTCTGACGATATTTCTTGGCCAAACTCAAACAAACAAGATATTGCATTTATTATACAATAAAGTCAGGAGGTAATGCGTTGAATGTATGCCGAATAGAGGTAACAGCTGTAAGGAAACGCGTCACGAATCCCCCGCGCCCGGTGAGCTGCTGTGCTTATTAGAATATTCTTCATGATAGGGGAAACTTTTCTTTGGTAATGCCTACGATATCGATTAGCTTCTTGGTCCCATGTCTTTGCTCGTCCTCGTACCGTCAGCGATGGTGCGAAATGACGCACGGTGAGTTTTAATGCGCTCGTCATTCTGAATGCGTCTGATTTATGCGTGAGCCACAAACCGGTAATCGAACATACCACTCTTTCACATATAGTCGTACTTCTTCTTGAGCCTTTGCTCAGAAAAGACTGTTTGTAAATAAGTGGTATGTTCGATTACGACACATATATACATACAGTCCTCCCTTTGACAACTTGTAGCCCCTTTTCTATACGTTAGCAGCGGTTATTGGTTATCTTGTTAAAGTAACACATCAGTTAGCGAAGTAGCTATGTATCTGTTTTGATTTGTTAAATTTGATTTATTTTAAATAAAATATAAATAAAATGTCGACTGTAATGGTTTTGTAGTATAATGATGGTAGGATTTGAACCTACAATATTAGAATTATGATTCCCACGTTCTACAATCAAACATCATTTTATACGTTGTTCATAAATAAGTCGAAGTGGGATTTGCGTCTGTTAAGCCTTTTTTTTTTCAATGTTGAAAGTTGATAGTTTAATTTTAAAGCTCATTTTATCCCTCTAATAATTATAGTTTTACTAGTTGGTTTTAAAATTTCAGTGGCATTATAACAAGCTTATGTGTTTACAATTTTAACATGTATGTATCTTCATTAGATTATACTCTTCTCAAATAATGGAAATTAGCGCAGCAATTCAAAATTACGTGCATAGCTGCTTACAGTAGCTATGCACGTGCTTTTAAATTGAGCCTACCAGCATGGAAATTCGCAGCGTTCCAAATTTAAATAGCAAAAATTCAGGGCACAATGCTGCAAATATTCACAAGTTATAATGATAAATTGCAAACGAAAATATCTCATAGGTCGTACAAAAATATATAATTACACATGTAACGGGCTAAAGTTGCCTTAAAGTTATACAGTCCCCGTTAAGAACACTTGGTATACTCAAGGGGATGATCAATTACTAAATTAACAAAATTAGACCCAGCACTCGGGTTTAGTGCACATTTGTGGCCAACCCTTGTGTATGTTGCACATGGGAGCATTCACATTAGGAAGGATGACGCCTAGCGTCATCCGTTACGCAGGGTATCTAGAAAAATACGCTCGCAATACATGTTGCTTTATCTACAGAGATGACATTTTTAAATGGTAAAAATAGGTAAATATATTTAATACTATTAAATATTAATCAGTCTGTAAACTACTTTCTACTTGGTAAGGGCGCACGAGAAGCCGGATTACGCTCCCGTGACGATACTTTACTAGAGTACTTAGTGCGTTGGGTTAGGTCGCTAAGGGGCCCACCGCAACTACCTCGCTGCACGCAAGAGAAGACGATCTAACTGCTCCTCGCTGTGCTAGGGTGTGTGGCTAAGGAAAGCGTGGCCGCGTTACGACGTACCCGCCTACACTTGGTAGGACTTGAAATCCTTCCCACGACCCGCATCTCTGCGTGTGTACGTGAGGATGAGCCTCAATATTGATTGGGCTCATTTCCTCCACCTCTCCGAACATCATCGGGAGGTGGTAGGGCTTATGGCGCAAAGACTTGGTGAACAAGCCCTGGCCAGGCTCCTGAGTTTTCCTCCTGAGCAACATGCTGCTCAGGTGGAGCAGTTTGAGGCATTCGTGCTCGGACAGCGGAGAGCCTCGTCCGAGGCGCAGCGGAGTCCTTCACTCAGACTCAGGATGAGCTGAGGCATGAGCAGGCTCGGAGCGAGGCTCTCAACAGGACTGTTGAAATGCTCTCTGCCCGGCCGCATCAGCCGAGGCCCATTCGGATGGACCCGCCCAAGTTCGATGGAACTGCAGCGCACACGATTGTCCACTGGCTTTTAGCCGTGGAGCAATGCGAAGTCGCTCAGCTCATCGAGGACGACAGCCGGATGGTGTCGTACGCCATGTCGCATCTGCGCGGTAAGGCCTCAGAGCGGGCTTACTCGGCGCTTATGGCGGACAGAAAGGCGTTCCCCTCATGGGCGATCTTTAAGGAAAAGATTCGCGCCATGTACCAGCCGCCAAACAACGAAGTGTTGCTTCAGGCGCGCTTCTTTGGGCGCGACAGGCGAAGCGATCTCTGCAAGAGTATGTGCAAGAGATGCGCTCGCTGTCCGCATCCATAACCGTAGGTCCGATTCCGGAGCACATTAAGGTGCCCACGTTTATGAACGGACTACGGCATGGCCCATCGCGACAGGCCCTTTTCAGAAAGGTGCCGTCGACGATGGAAGAGGCAATCCAAATTGCCTTAGTTGAGGAGCAATCCTACAACAGTGCCTCGGCGACAGCTTGGTATAAGCCGTCGGCCGAGAGGACAGATGCCACTCCTATGGAGTTGGGCAATGCAGACGTGGTCTGTTTTAAATGCGGCAAGCGCGGCCATATGATGGCTCGCTGCTATGCCAGGGTCCCTGCTGGGGCAAAAATGCCCAGCAAGAGGACTCCCTTCCCAAAGGGCGATGGCAAGAACCAGCGTGCGAGACGCATGAGTTCTGC